>NW_021849018.1:0-11139 GCF_003651465.1 Formica exsecta | reverse complement strand
TTGTACTAGGTAGGACTCGGGATCGGGAACTGGTAATGCTACGCTCGCCGGAGCGCCTTATATACCGGCGGCCGACCTCCCACTCGCGCGATTCGACGTGTGGTGGGGTGGTCCCTAGGGTGGGGCCGCGACACGGGTGTGGGAGCTTAGGGACGCCATAAGCGCCGAGCCTCGAAAAGCGCGCGGTGGATCGGCCCGCTAAGCCGTTAGTAACGGTATCGTTACAAAAGCTCTCGAGATAAGCTACAAGAATATGCAATAAAAGAAGGGGGGTTCCATTTAAGAAAACGTCGATCATATTGACCTCACCTTGAAAAGGTCACTCAAGGTCAAATCCATATTTTTATCATGTGGCCTTCTCCGAACCCTACAACTTTTGTTTGAAACATTTTTTTCGATAAAGCTTACTTTCCGAGATATTTTACAGTTTCAAGTTAAAAAACTCACCCTGTATACCAAGTAGCGTGGCTAAACAAGTAAGACGAGTGGCTAAAATATTAAAAATGTCGTATTTGAAAATTGCTTCTTGCAACTTTTTTCTTTTTTTATATTTGTTTATAATAGCGGTCAATCGAGTAAATTTGATAATGTATTCGGTGGAAAACAGATATATTTATTTAAAATATTTGCATATGGTAAACTTGCATTTCTTCACAAAATTGTTAAGTGATTTCACTTTTCTATTGACAATAACGTATTAGTATTTTTTCTAGTTATTAGTTTAACATATGCGAATATATTTTTGATAAATATAAAATAATATTTTTTAGCTAAAAAAGCATTATGTAATAATTTATTTTACTATACATTGTTGGAAAGAAATGGAAAAAAAAGAAAAAGAAATTTGCAAAAAGCAGATCTCCAACACGCATTACAATCTCTAATATTCTAATTGCGCGTCTTACTCGATTAGAAAAGTTTGCTTTGTCGATGGTATCGTCTGCTATTGCCGACTCGGTAACGGTAAAACGGAAGATGGGCGCGTTTCACTTAACGACCACAACGCTAACGGTATCATTTCATCTTTGTTGTTCGCCGAAAGTTAAACAAAGACAGATGATGCTCGCGAGCGTTACGGTCGTTAAGTGGAACGCGTCATAGTCTGCTCTCCTCGATAGCCGAGCTCATTGGTCAGCCAAAGCGCCGAACTCACACGGGCACGGTCGCTTCGTAGTTGTGTGCGTGTTGCAGGCGGTTGCTAGAGACCGTGATCTGGCATCACTGGTAATCCACTTGTTCAAACAAGTTCAAGAGTATTCGTCGCAAGAGGAAGACGTCGTTTCTTTATTATTGTGATATTAAATTGTGTGTTAATTGATAAATTGTGTCAAGTGATAGAAAGCTCATGACAAATATTATTCATTTGTGGGGGATGAAAGATTCCGTGGAATCAAATATCTTAAAAATATTGGAAGGTATGTATAATTTTTGTTTTTAATTATTCATTATCTTTATATATAATGTTTGTTTGAAACGTTATACCTCTTTCTTTATACGAAACTGGCTTATACGTATTTCGAAAATTGTAACTGTAGGTCTTTTATTTCATTCATTTATGCAACAATAGTTTTTCACACTTTATTTGCGTATTGTCAACACAACGATTTCTGTAAACCATGCGGCAATCGACAACGTAAGAAATAATGTTTAAGCAAAACATCAAAAAATACTTGCGTTTTAACCAAAGTTCATTGTGATTCTAATAACGTTTTGATTACTATTTTCTCCTTTGCATAAAATACTTATACATATGTTAGAAAACGTAAATATATAGTATGACGTATATGCGTAGTTGCAAGCACCATTTCTTTGTCAAATCGAGATATCGAATATATCGTTATACTACAGTGGCACAAAAAACTGATGTCGATACAGTACATAATTCTCGCGATAATTGTTTATAGCAACTTTAAGCTTGTGCTTTAAGTCGTAGAAAGAAACGGACAACGTACAAAGAAGCACAGAAAGGAGCGCACCGTGTTTTATTATTTAGTTCAAAAAATACGGATGAATGTTTTTGTTTTTCATTGTAATAAATGTCGAACATTTCAGTAAAATATTTTCGACATTATGATTCTATCTGTGCGCGTTCTTAGATAATATGTTACAGTGAAAAGTAGAAAAACAAAATATTTTGTCATACACACATACACAAACACACAACAATCAAAAAGCTTGCTCACCTGAACGATACTATCTTGCAATCAACTAAACATTCGATTTCGTTTACCAAATTTTTATTTTGTTTATTGTATTAATTTTCTTATAATCTTTGAGACGATGGATACGTATGTTTTCAATTTTTAGAAAATGCAATTAGTGACGAATATTTACCTGATCTTACCCTAGAGCTCATCAAAGAAATGATACCTAAAATTGGATTAAGAATCGAATTCTTAAAGAAATGGACGACGGCATTTAACACAAAGGAAATGCCTCATGTTAGTATATATATACATCGTGTGCCAAGAAAAAAACATTTTTTTTTGTTTTCTTGAAAAAGTAAAACAATTTTTTTTTTGCTTCCGCTATGGAAAAAATCCTCTAAAACTTTCATTCTTTCATCTCAATTTTTTAACATGCGGGGAGTTCTGTTTTCTATTTAATTCCATCAAATTTAGCCATGACAGGTGTTTCTCTTTAATAAAAATTATTTTGAATGCCTGTAATTTTGCATTGGTTGAATTCATTGACTTGGCTCTTGTAAAATTTTTTATAAACTTTCCCTATATAAAAACCTATTTATAAAATGTTGTTATCAATTATATCGATCAAGTAGTGCGCATAATACTCATGTATGAAAAATGTTTTCCTCGTGTTAATTAAATGAAAAATGGGACCTCTGAATGTGCTAATTGGAAAATCGAAATAGAGGGATGAAATTTTAGGAGGATTTTTAATGCCTAAAACTAACTTTTTCCATAATGAGAGTAATAAAAAATAACTTTTTTTGGCGCATTCTAATATACATGGGTATCGAAAATCAGATCTTTCTGATTTTAAAGATATTTTCATTCTTAAGCAATTTATCTTTTACTATACTGACTAGGTTACGGATTTGAGCGCACAGGCATCTGCAACTGAAACATCAGAAAATTTATCACAAAGTTCATCTGAGGATGCTTATAGTTTAAACAGACAGAACGCTTTTACGGGAAAATTGACGTATGCCTTAAGGACGAAAACTATCGATGTTAAAGAAATTTTACATATGAACATCCAAGGAAAGGCGATTGTAAATTCCTATAAAAAATCCAAGTTTTTGACGCGACAATCTAGAATGCGAATTGTCGACATCATTCTGACAGAATTACTGTATGAAACTATCAAGTAATTTCATTTTACATTTTTTTTATAACGTTCAAATTTGTATTTCCGTAATATACGTGCATATAAGTATTTTCATTTTTGTTTGTTTATTTTATGTTTTCAGTTTGAAAAATGATGATTTCCTATATATAGCAGAGGAAATAGTAAAACTTTTTCCCACCGAAGCTACAACTACGTACATATTCCGCCAATTCCGAAAAAAATTATCGCGAATTGGAAAATCTGTAATTTCACGTGGGAAATTAGTGGATAAATATCGGAACAAAATACGCGCCTTGAAACTCATTCATGAGTGGCAACCACCATTAGGCGATCTACACCACCATAGAACCGAAAGTTCGGACTCATCCTCCGATGATGGTAGCCTGCAGTTTTTTTTAAATATACATATGTATAAACTCAAAATTATATTCTACTTATTAAATTAATCGAATGTTTACATAATTTGTTTATCATCTTACAGAAGCTATTCTCGAAGCTAAAGCATGGCTGCGAAGTCATTCAATGCCATGGAAAATTGTTGTTACAAATTGGAAATTGACGGCTGAATATCGACGAAAAAGTATAAAGTCAAATCGCGATTTGAAATTGTGCCAAATTTTTGAAAGCTGGCCAATTCTCAAACATCCAAATACATATTCATTAATTGAAGAGGATTACATTTGTCTAAAATTATCAACGCGAGAATTAACATCGGAAAATTGGAGAACTTTTTTTGCAAAAATTTTAGCTGTTCGGCCACCGAAGAAAGACGATGACAATGCACAAGCTTTGGTAGAGTTGATTCAAGACGACAAATTGACCGACAGTAGGTGTATTTGCTTGTAAATAAATATACATCGTATTTACCTTGTGTAATTAATGTCATTTGATCAAATAGATGCAAAAATTGTTCTGCAACTGAGACTTCTCCCACACCTACTTCCACCTAAAAGCCGAGAATCCGTCTAAGAAAAAATCAATGGACACCATCGATACCTGAATGTAAAGATAGCATAGTTATTTCAACTACTGTAAGTATCATGATAATTAATATTCGTCGTTATGATTACTGGCCTCCATAATATATATAGCAGATATCACGAAAATACAAGAAGAAAAAAGAAAAGCAGCCGTGGATCACATTGCAGCCTTTTATCATCGCTGTCGGCCCATCCAACGCGGATATTTCTGATGTTTTTGTATCAGTTGATGACACCTTGTACAAGGTATTGTCAGTCCTAAAAGCTATAGACTTATGTTTTAAAATCTTTCAAGTCTTTGACGTTGAATACCCAATAGAAAGTGCTCACATATGGTTGCTATTCCAAATAATTTTATACGGCTATAAAAATAGTTCGGATAAAATGACTCCGAATATAACGGAAACAATAAGCGATATGTGGCACTTCAAGATAAAAACACGTAGTCATAGACGCAAACAAATTCTTTCCATTATTTTATTTCATTTTTTTATCAAATAAGACAAGTTCTTGTTTATTGTTTTTGTTTATTGTTTTATTCAATTTTTAGTTTTTGAAGAGGATAATATTTAAAAAAATCTCCATGTGATAAAAATTTTTGTTTCTTATCGTTTCGTTACAATTTTGAGTTTATTGGAATAATGCTGAAAAGAACTTGTTGAAAAAAAGTTTTGTTTTTTATTGTTTGGGTTTTAATCGTAAGGTTGATAGAATAATCCTCAAAAGAGTCCGCAAGAAAAATTTTTATTTTGTGTGTTTTTATTTCGACTTTTAGTTTTTTGAAAAGATATTGTAAAATAAAGCTTCCGTGCAAAAAAAGTTTTGTTATTATTTCGTTGTAATCTTTTCGTTTAAGAAGATAGTACCGGAAATGATTCCGTGCCCATTTTGCGAAACAAAACTATATTCCGAAACTTGTCTTACTAAACACGTCAAACTGCGCTATAAGACTTTAATATTGTCAGCCTGCTACTGTCGCTATGAAAGATGTACAAGAATTTTTAACAGTTTTTCGTATAAAAAACACTTTTTTTCGAGACATTTTGGGTCGTTTGGCAAAATTCGGTCAGAAATTCGGCAACGAATCGGTCAAAATAGAAATCCTGAAAATAATTTTCCTGATCTTACAGAATTGGAAAGTTTGAGTTGTCCTAACTTTATATCTTTAAATAGAATTATTCAATCTCCACAATCGGAATGTTCATTTCACGAGCCTGCAATTTTCAATATCGAAGCTTTTGAATGTATAGTACAAAAAGAAATCTCATCATTCGTTTCACAACTTTACTCGGAATTGAGTCTCACACGATCGTTTGTTTCTACTTTGATTGATAAATTAAAGATTTTGTATGATTTGACTTTTATACCGATTTTGAAGCAAAAGTATAATTCTAAAGATTATAAACAGGCCCTTTCAGATCTCACCAAGATGTTAACAATATTGCAACATGGTTTTGATAATTTTAAATCCGATCATCATAGTTTAAAATATTTTGAAAATGCAAATACTTTTATAAAACCACAATCGCTGAGAATTCGTGCATCCATAAGTTCTCACTTTATCGGGGGAAAACGCAAAACTGTTATTTCAAACGCAGAAATCCAAGTGATACCGATGAAAATGGTGCTAAAAAAATTTTTAGAAATACCAAACTTTTTATCTTCAATTTTAAAATATATTGAAGAATGTAAATCTAGTGAACCAGTAATTTCAAATGTTCAAGGTGAATTGTAACAGAACATTGAACCTCAATTTGTGGGAAAAACCGTATTTCCGTTGATATTATACTTTGACGATGTTGAGATCAATAATCCTCTCGGTTCACACGCTAATATACGAAAACTCGGTGCTGTCTATTTTTCTTTAGGATGTATTCCGTATGAATTTAGCAGTATGTTGGAAATATATTTCTTGCTCAACTTCACTATACGAAAGATCACAAAACTGCCGGTAATATGAAAATATTTCGTAATATTATCGATCAAGTAACAGATTTTGGGAAACATGAATTAACTGTAAATGTGGATGACCAGCAACAAACGATTTATTTTTCTCTGTTAGCGATCATTGGTGACAACCTAGCTTTAAACGATATTTGTGGCTTCACAACAAGCTTTAACACACAAAATGTGTGTAGAATATGTACAGCGAACAAAATTGAGAGCCGAAAATAAGTGGAAGAAAATGCTCAAATGCTACGGACCTAACAAAATTATCTAAAAGACTGTGAAGATTGCTCCACGGGAGTGAAAACTAAATGTGTTTTTAATGAAATCCCGAAATTTCATATTATAACAAATGCAAGTCTTGATCCAATGCATGATTTATTCGAAAGAATATGTAGATACGAAATAGCTAAAATCTTGAACTTTTTGATAAATAGAGACCATTGTTTTTCACTTGAAATTTTTAATGCCCGCTTACAGCATTTCGATTGTGGTCGAAACTTTGGAAAAAACATACCAATCTCAATATCTAGCAACGCTCTTAATGCTCAAAATTTAATAATTTCAGCATCAGAAATGGTTTTTTTAATTGAACATCTTGGTATTCTGATCGGCGACCTGGTGCCCGTAAATAATACCGTTTGCGAAGTTTTCCTTGTGTTACGGGAAATTATAAATATCATAATGGATTCATCATTTACTTCTGCAACAACTCAACTTCTTGAAACTTTAATATCAGAACATCATTCGCTATATATGGAAGTTTTTGCGGAGCCATTGCAACCTAAACATCATTTCATCGTACATTACTCCCGGTTATTGAGAAAATTAGGACCACTCAAACATTTATTTTGCTTTCGTTTCGAAGCAAAGCACAAGCAATTCAAAGAGAATGCGAAGGCCATAAGATCCCGCAGAAATTGTCCGTACACTTTAGCACTAAAACATCAACTTATTCTGTCACATAGATTTCTTAGTGAAAATGGATTTTTTGATCAATAAAGTTTGGGGCCTACACTACGTCAAGAATTAATTGATCTGCCTGATTATTTTGATTTCAAAAATACACTCCCATGGAACATCCAATGCGAATATATACTCGACACTTGGGTAAAAATGAACGGCATTATTTATCATAAAGATATGGCTGTAGCTATGGATATGAAAGACAATATTATTATCTTTGGCGAAATACATTACATAACTATTAATAATATGCGCCGAATATCATTTATATGTACAGAATTTCATACTAAAACTATTAACAAGCATTACTGTGCATTTCAAGTTGTTCAAAATTGAATCATTAAATTTTCATTTCTAAATTTCGCCGTTATATTAAAACGATTGCCTCAGAAAATAAAACACGAGCGAGAACAAACAGCGTCGCGGTCACCCGCTCGGTGCGTGATCGCATTCTTCTCAGAATGAAAAACTGTGACAAACACCTGGTTCGAGAAGGTTCAAAATCAGAAAAACTTGTTATTCAGATCGGCAGAGCGCGAGTTTCCGCGGTCGGTCGATTTAGTCTGCCTACGACAACGATTCGAGCTGGTCGATAGCAATCGATCATAGTTTCGAATATCATCATTTCTCGTATGATATTCTTTCGTGTCTTATTCTCGCTCGTGTCGCATACGCAATAGGCTTACTCGTCTCAAATCGGTCCGAATTGTCTCGCCATACAATCGCATTCATATTCTCGAGGCGGTCAATTCGGTCATATCTCGCGGAATACGTGCCGTCGCTCGCTCCTATTATTCAAAATAAAAAGAACATTTCTTAACATCTGCACTCGACTCATTTTTCAATTTCCTTATCCTCCAGCGGATCTACGGATTCGCGTAACACACCGCTTCTCGCTCATCTCTGAGCGTCTCTCTTAAGATTCGGGCGATCTCATCGAGGTCGACTCCCGAACACAAGTAATTAAGAAACCTGTTTGGAGATTCATTAGGCTAGAAGATTTATTCTCTTATGTTCCGCAAAATGTTCACATAATGAGCGATGGTAATTTATATATTTCATGCGAATAGATATAATTAAATGTATCTAGAAAACGTACTTTAATTTATACGAATTTGTATTTAATTTTTGTTTTCAAAACTGTTCAATAAATTATACAATTAATGAATAAAAATATTTTTATATATATCGTCTACATGTTTATATTGTACTTTTTAGTTCTTCCAACACATAGTTAATATTGTTGCAACAAAATTATTCTATTACTCTACGAAAGTTCCTCCATATTAGTAAAATGTCCTTAGTTGAATCAGCTAAATGAATTGTTGAAAAGAACAAAACTATCATACCAACTTAATATATTATTTAGTTCTTCGAATAAAAATTGCATTGTTCAACCTAAATATTACGTTCTTTTGACAAATTCTCCATTTTGGTAAATTGAATCTTTACTAATTGAACGACAAGCTTATTTAAATCAATGCAGAATTTTGTTCATTAATCCCAATTTATAAACATGCTGATCGCATATTTTATTCGTTTAATAAGATAATTATTTATGAATGAACGGGTATTTAGTTACTTTCACTTTATATTTTGGTGGACGCGTCATGTGTTCGATTCCTATAATGAAAATTCAGTTGCTTCAACTCAATGTAGGATTTTTTCAACAAATTGTTTCTATCGACGAAATAAATCTCGGTTTACTCTATAAAAGTTTTCTGTCAAACGACAAAACGTACGAATGTACCGATCACCTAAATTGTTCGTTAAATTACATCAATAAATAAACGAACTGTGTATTGAAGTCATTCAACACAGCTTTCATTTATATCAAATGTATATTTTGTTATCTGCACTTCATCTTTCGATACAGACTTTATGTGTTTAATTCCAAAAACAAAATTTTAGTTGCTTTATATTTTCGTGAATATGAATTTTAACTGTATTTTAATAAATGGAACTGAATTTGTATTTATCGAACTATATATGTTGCTGTTCCAAGTAATTTTTTGTTTAAATACGAAGTCATTTAGTTGATCGAAATCAAGATTTATCTGACACAAAAAAATTTATTTGCATTCAACACGAATAAGTTCGCATACCAAAAAATATTGCATTACAGTACCTGTATATATTTTCACTGAACTCTCAACTTTGTTGGTTCAAATAGTGTTTTGTTTACAATAGTAACAAATTATTTTGTGTCATCATAATAATGTTTAGTTGAACGTATTGGATTAAATATTTTAGTCGGATAAAACACATTTTGCGTTTTTCAACAAACTTTTTTCTCAGTGTATTACAATTATGATTAACAATATGTTATACATGGATCAATTCTTTTGATTACAAATGCAAACAATTTTAACGTACGTGGTGTACGTATGTCGCTGGCGCTCAGCAATCCTGTCGACTCACTTAATTTGGTCTTTTTTACGGTTCCTGCCGTGTATGACTTGTTTCAAAGGGTTTATGTTGTTCGTAACCGTGCTGCATTTTTCTAATTAAGTTGTGCGTGGTTTTAATTGTATTTTTAAAATACTCCCC
The DNA here is from genome assembly GCF_003651465.1 of Formica exsecta. Classification (NCBI taxonomy): domain Eukaryota; kingdom Metazoa; phylum Arthropoda; class Insecta; order Hymenoptera; family Formicidae; genus Formica; species Formica exsecta. Next base: position 1,384 of record NW_021849018.1, on the reverse strand, counting down.
TTTACATAATTAGGAATAACGGTACACTAATATAAGAAATCCGTCAGATAGGTTTGAATTTTAATAAATATTAGTCGACCTACAAACAAACAACACAACAAGTGCGGTCGACAATATCACGCGAAATCAATATAGACAATGTAAATCATCGATGTCAACAAACTAACAGTTGCGTCTTGAATCTCGTGGCTCACGGTGATCCGTACGACCAATGCAGCACGGTTACGAACAACATAAACCCTTTGAAACAAATCATACACGGCAGGAACCGTAAAAAAGACCAAATTAAGTGAGTCAACAGGATTGCTGAGCGCCAGCGACATACGCACACCACGTACGTTAAAATTGTTTGTATTTGTAATCGAAAGAATTGATTCATGTATAACATATTGTTAATCATAATTGTAATAGATGCTGAAGAAGGTCCAAACCACAGGACCGAAACGTACAATAAATATATCAAACAAAATTATAATCGCGCAATGATTTCGGCACTACGCTCTCAATAAGCTCTTCCTTCCGCGTTATACTTGGATATCAGAGCGTCATTTCACTAATTAATATTTAAATTTACGCTGAAGATGACCCAAATAATGGGAATGAAACGTATGCTATTTATTGATTATTAACATTGTAATAAACTATTTTTGCGCCCCAACTAGTGCACGTAGTTTACATTGCCGTTCTTATTGTATTTCATTTATTTTCTAGTTATATTCTTGAAAGTCTATCTGTTGTATAATTATTTATAATTCATATATGTGCAATTTACACATGATATAATATACTGAACCACTCAATAATTATTACACACACATATGCATATGTATGTTACATGTGTATGTATGGGATATGTGCATGCGATAAAATATACATGAGCATATATGTACATATATGTATGTGTAATAATTAGTACGTGGTTTAGTATATTATATCATATGTAAATTACACATTATGTCAATATATGAATTGCAAATAATTATAATATAAACAATTAGACTCTCAAAAATATAAGTATGTAATTATAATATAATGGATTAGGCATCAATATATGTGTATAAATTTATATAGTACGTAGTTATGTATGCATGTAGAAATATTATTCCCACTAAAAAAAACTTCACAAAGGTAAAAAAATACGCCAAGTATATACCTAAAAAATAATTTATAAAATATTTTTCCTAAATAATAAGAAATAAAAACTACTATTGATTTCATATTTAGTTTTTATTTCTTATTATTTAGGAAAAATATTTTATAAATTATTTTTTAGATATATACTTGGCGTATTTTTTTTACCTTTGTGAGGTTTTTTTTAGTGGGATTTTACTGCTTTTTGTGTGTAATTATTCTTACTTTATATTAGTATATTAGTATAACAATA
>NW_021849017.1:0-1361 GCF_003651465.1 Formica exsecta | reverse complement strand
CATACAGTTAAGACCGTTTACTTATTTCTCCGTGCGCTCTTCCTCACTATTCGCGTGAGCGCCCGTTAAGTGTTTAATACGCGAGATCCAATCATTAGTGTTACAGTTGCGATAGATACAAATATCGCTTGTTATTAAACAACCAGTTCTAGCAAATTCTTTCACGCCTTCATTCCTGACACATTAAAATCTCATTAACCCCTCGGTACATCCTCACAGTTGCAACAAGGTACATGACAGTTATTTTAACCTCGCGTGTTTCTCTCTATTATTATATTTATATCTAGTTATCATTTCTATAGTTTTTCAAAATATATATCTGTAAGATTTTTAGATTTTCTAATCTTATTGAAGTGTCATTGAATAAACATTTTGTTCATAAAAGTGTTTGGGTATTATAGGAATGTACAACAAATTCTAAAACTTTTGCAACAAGGCACATTATAATTAAAAGTGAGTAATTTTATTATATTTTCATAATTCACATAATATTTTTAAGTATTGTGTTTTCTATTATATTGAATAAAAAACTGAATTGTGATGAGGACAGTTATATGGGTAAGATTGTTGTACAAAGGAAAATGATTTAAAGTCATATGATTAATATTACATCATGTTTATTTTGATTTTAGCAGACGACAATAATGAATAAAATAATTTGCAAACCACACACAGATCCAGCTTGCATCGAATATCAAGAAGCAATCTATAACAAAGCACGAGAATCTTTTAAGTGAGAGTTCAATATTATAGTCTCCGCTAATAGAATCTTGTGATCTGTAATGGAATGATCAACGCTTATTCATCAACTTGCAATATCTGTTGAAGCAATAATGAAGTTCATCAGCAATACTTGGATTATGCAACTACATTATGAAATAATAATGTAAATATTGTGTGTTTTTTATTAAATCGAAAAAGAATTGAATTGTGGTAATAACAATTATACAGGTAAGATTATTATACAAAAGAAAATGTTTAAATTCGTATGTATTAATATCATATCTTATCATTTATTTTGATTTTAGCAGGTAACAATAATGGATATTAATTTGCAAACCACACACAGATCCAGCGTGTACAGAATGTTAAAAAGGAATCCATTACAAAGCATGAGAATCTTTTAAGCGAGAGTTCAATATTATGGTCTCCGCTAATAGAATCTTGTGACTTGTAGTGGAGTGATCAACACTCATTTATATTGATAATTGAAATAATAAGAACTTTGTATTGGTGATAGTATTAGAAGATTGAAATGACATTTGTATATTGCTTATATTTGATCTTTTTTATTTATAGCGAAATTTGTACATTGAAAATAATAAATTTGTCTATGGAGTGAATACTATTGAGATAATTTT
>NW_021849016.1:344123-357114 GCF_003651465.1 Formica exsecta | reverse complement strand
AACTACTAGCCAAATTGGATTACTCGATTTATCGTACAACAAACTATTACATCTGTGGACTGTTTTAAGGCCATGTGTTGCTCGACGTGAACAATTGATATGCCGATCACAGAAATTTCTTTAATTGATACATCGCGGGACATTTTGGTTTTGATTGATATATTGAGCATATATGTTTATGTATATATATATGTATATATATATACATACACGTTTATATATTATCGCGTTCGATTTGAGCTGTTCTTAACGACTAACACAAACCCGAATGAGGCGTCGCCATCCCGACATTATCTTCTTGAATGTGTGCATATTGTTCTTACGCAAAGAACATTGCACAACGTGAATACTACGAAATTAACCCGTTGGCTGCGAAGGGCACAATACGCCAGGCTTGGGAACGTTACTCTATAAAAGTAACGCGTTACCGTTACTGTTATTTTTTGTAAAAAGTAACTCGTTACCGTTACTCGTTACTGATTTTAAAAAGTAACGCGTTACCGTTACCGTTACTTGGAAAGTAACGATTCGTTACTTTTTCGTTATGTTTTTGTTTTTTGTGATGCTAAAATAAGCCATTAGATTATAAAATTATTTAATAATCAATATTAAATATAATAATTTATGTTACAATTACAAACTCTAAATTCTCTATAGTTCTGTCAACATATCGATTCAGTTGCTTCCTGGTTTGCCAACTGGGGAGAGATGTGAACCGTAAAAAATTGAGACTCTCATGACATCCGTGAGGAAGACGTACCTACGATATATTGGTGATGTCTAAACAACGAATATTATTGTATATAATTTGCTATAGATTAGTTCCCTTGTATTGACCCGCCGATTTAACTATCTTTTATGTTTGCGTCTATTTTATCACGCTGAAGAAGGTCCAAAAAAAGGACCTAAACGTTCGTCTAATTATAATTTTGTAATGTCGTAAATCGACATTCGATTAAATTAATATTTAAATAAAGTATGCGCACCAACTCCAGCGCTGGCTCTTACTTGCCAATTATTTATGTTTGATTTTGTATTTAATAGAGCCTGTACTTTTGAATTTATTGTTTTATATTTATGTTATAAATATTAGATAAACAAAACACAGTTTATTAAATAGTTATATATATTTAAACATCGATGAATCTTTGAAAACTTGAGAATCGTTAGAGACTTGCCCTTTTTTAATCATAATTTCAGTTACGGGATATTCACGTGTCTATTATTGATGTATGTCTTTCTTAGGACAACCTGTATATAATAGCTCGTTTCGCAAGTAATGTTTTCAGGTATTGATATCATACGTAAGATACTTACGAATATATATATATTGACCGTAATTTTAACAGTGCTTATATTTGTAATATAAGCATTATTATACAAAAAATCTCTTCAAGATCACATTAATCTTTGTTCAACGGTGCCCAGATTTTTTCAAACCCAAATATATGTATAAAAACTAGTTTCATATATAAAATTATATTTTATATATCATATATATAAAACTAGTATGTAAAATTAGTTTATTCTTTTTATAAAACTATTTGTATCAATCGTATCAAAGAAAAGGGGGAAAATATTTAAAAAATACTTTCTCATTTTGTTCTAAATTTTTTTCTTTTTCTTTTAAATTTTTTAAAATTCTATTAATTACACATTTATGCTTATTAGTTACTTATTTATTTTTCTATGCCTTATGTTTTTTCCATGGATAATTTAGGAAGAAAAATTTTTAGGTATACAATAAAATAAAAAATTTAGGTATACAATAAAATCAAAATGTAACAATAAAAATTTTATTTGAGATAAAAAATATTTTATGATAGATCCGAACATATACTCGGGCGTCATACTCTGTGCGATTGTGCCGTTGTTTGAGAGTTAAATTCTGACTATCGAAATTCAGCCCCTTAAAAATAATATAAACCGTAATTCGGACATTCTAATCTTGCACAAAAGGTATCCTTCCTTCTCTCGCATTGTCATGGTTTCACGATATCGGTTCATTCTTTCGGCAAAATCAGTTTGCCTTAATCGGTTATCGCTATCGTTTCGCTTGAAGGGGCCTAAATTCAACTGAATGATTTTTTCGTCTCGCTTATCACGTCGACAATATCTTTCTTTCGCGCTATCCATCTCAACTTTCTACTATGGATATCGAGGATCCGTTATATATCGCGTCGACGCAGGATACTGCAGATTATGATAGGATCTGCTGCGTCTGTAGTCCTGCGACAACTGATTTGGCTGGCGATACGCGACGTATGGTCCTAGATAAGGCACCGTTCGTGGACCGTTTTCCTCGCAGGATTCTCGCGCCAGGGCGCCAGGATAGTCCGGCGCCGGATACGCGGGTTCGCCGGTCGCGGATTGAAACTGCGACAGGCCGTACAGGACGCCGATGGATCTTCTCCACATGTCGTGACGGGCCTGATTCTGTAGATCCGGCTGCTGGTCCTTGCACTGACGTCTCCTGCTCTGCGAGGAGCCACTCTCGGTCGAGTTGCTGTCCTCGCTGGTACCCAAGCCGGGATCCCTCTCCTCGAACGCCGCCATGCTGGTCGCGGGACTGTCCTGGAGCGGCTTGACAGCGCCCGCGGTGTAATAGACTAGATGAGGATGTGGAATCACATAGGGTTGCTGAAGCTTGTTCGCCAGTTCCTTTTCCTGCGTGCTGTTCTTCGCATTCTCCGCTTCTCCGGGCTCGTCCTGTCCTTTACTGCAGGTGCCGGGTCCGAAGAGGGACAGCAACACAGGCAGCAGGAACATACCGTGCATGGCGCCGAAAAAGATCACTAGGAAGACCATCTTGAAGAACACGAGAAAGAGGTAGGTGCCAGCCAGCAGGAGCGCCGTCAAACCGAGTATCGTCGATGCGGCACCCTGAACGATTGGCAGACCTAGACTATACAGGCTGTCCTTGACCCGATCCTCCGCCCGTAATTGCTTTGAGCTCATGTAAGCGTAACAGATGTGTGCGGTGAAGTCAACGCTGAAGCCAAGACACATGATCAGATTGATCATAGAGATGCTGTCGAGATTAACATCCCACAGCGCCATGTAACCGCTCACCCCGATCTCGATCGACACGATGCAGAAGGCGACCCATAGGCAGCAGAAAACATTGGGGATAAAGATGAAGCTGATGAGCATCATGACGAGCGCGCCGAATGTCATGCACTGGATAGTAGTCGGCCGGACCAGCTCATATTGGTCATAGTACACGAAGTACGGATGAAACACGCTAGCGTTCAATGGTGATATGTCACAGATGTGACGCAGCTCTTTTACCATATCCTTTTCCTGATTCGTGCCGCTTACATTCACTGCCTGTATCATAAACCGGCTTGCCACAATCTTTTCGCCCGTCTCGTCGAACTTGACATCTAGGGAGAAAGAACTGGACGGGAACAGCCAGAGTTCTTTGAGAGTCTTAGTAAAATTATGCTTATCATTGATAGTCACGTTCAGGTAATCTTCGTTGCGTGTTACGTAGCTGAGGAAGCTGCGAAGCCAACTTTCCGTGTAGATCGGCGCGCTGATGTATTTGCTCGCCTCGAGGCTTTTCGTCAAGTTCTCCACCTGCTGTTGAATTATTGGATCACTGTAATCATACTCTCCGGCCACTACCACCTAAAAGACAATAAAAATACGATATATATGAGATATACATTTCTTTAATTTTTAAATTTTAAAAATTGTAATAAAAGTAAGCAAGCTCGAAAACGAGACTGAAAATCTTTCACAAAATCTAAAAAACAAGCATTGTGCAATTTAGAAACTTGCACATTGCTTCTTCATCATTTTATTTCGCTCACAAAGCTTAAGCTTCTTAAAGCAAGCAGATTTTTCAATTTTGGCTTCCTCATAGAAGAAGATATCTCAAAATTTGCGAAAGTTAGAACGTGTATAGACATTTCTCAAAAAATTCAAAATTTTATAAAAAATAAACCCTTTCAGCGATTCACCAAATTCAATAGCAACCATTCTTTAATAATACTCTATCCATTTAAAAAAATTTAGCCCGATATTTCAAAAATCGCGGAAGTTAAAGGTTGTACAATGTACATTCCGTACATACGTACATACATACATACATACATACATACGTACAAACATACATACATACATACATGCATACATATGTAACGGGTGTACTTTTTATGAGCTCGCGGATTCGCTCGGTCGTGATCAGGGCTCGTAGAAAGTATTGAGACACGCGATGTAATTTAAAATATAAAGAAAGGTTACTTTATTAGCCTCTATCGGCGCGGAATAATAATACAGAACAGCCCCGCGGAGCAGGTGCACGGCGGATAGTAATGCGTTACTGACGGGGCGCGGCTGTTATCAATTACGCGAGTCTGACAATGAGATGCGGTGTAGTATACGCACCGCGGATATAAACACGCCAGGTAGGCGGCGCGGGGCGCGTGGTCGGTTTGTTGTGACGGCGCGTGGTTCACAAAAACGTGTGAATCGGTTTAAATCGCCGAGACGATTTCTTATGCGAATGCGGTACTATTTATATCGCGTATTCCCAGATGTTATGGGATGCGTGCGATATCGAGAAATCTCGAACGGGCAGCGAACTCGCTGTCCCTTGCTCGCACGCGGAGTCCGGATTGACCAACGGTGTTGAGAAAACTCAACGGGGTGGCGAACTCGCCAGCCCAAGGTTCGTATGGTCGGATCGGTCGGAAGTTAGATCGTTTCTCGAGAACTCTCGAGAGAAGCGATCTCGGATTTCGAAGGATCGTAAAGCGGTTCGGAAGCCGAGAATGCTCGGCGTAGCGGTAGCCAAATCGTTGAGGAAATCGTGGAGCGAGGCGGCGTCATATATTGGTTGCAATCCTGCCATTGCGAGCGGACAGCCAAGTAACCTTCGCCGCTTATTGGTGAAAGCGGGCTGGCGACCGTGAATTTAAAACAGGTGAGAGAACCTTTATTCGAAGCGTACTCGCTTATTTCTTACGTCTAGGACGTTTTATACGCTTGGCCGGTGTTTGTCCGGTCACATCCTAAGGCGTGGTCGGTTTGTTGTGACGGTGCGCGTGGTTCACAAAAACGTGTGAATCGGTTTAAATTGCCGAGACGATTTCTTATACGTATGCGGTACTATTAATATCGCGTATTCCCAGATGTTATGGGATGCGTGCGATATCGAGAAATCTCGAACGGGCAGCGAACTCGCTGTCCCTTGCTCGCACGCGGAGTCCGGATTGACCAACGGTGTTGAGAAAACTCAACGGGGTGGCGAACTCGCCAGCCCACGGTTCGTATGGTCGGATCGGTCGGAAGTTAGATCGTTTCTCGAGAACTCTCGAGAGAAGCGATCCCGGATTTCAACTGATCGTAAAGTGGTTCGGAAGCCGAGAATGCTCGGCGGAGGCTGCGAACTCGTCAACCTCACGTTCCGTCGTGTTTGCGATTTATTAGGATCGGATCAGGCAAGTCTCGAGCGTACAGCTCGAGCGGATTCGGTTTCTGGTACGATTCTGGTGCCGGGATCTAAAAAGGCTGCTGTTATATACCCGAGCGATTAACGGTACCCGCGTCGTTCGCCCCCGGGTGGGGATAATGACGTATTGTTTTTCGGCAGGTAATTCGGTAATACGTCACCTCCCCTGGGCGAAACGGCGCGGCGTTTCGGCGGGTGTCGCTCGGGCGTTCACGGCAGCGCTCGGCGGTATTCGGCTTTCCGAATTTCGGCGGCCGTACGGTTGTTTATCGCAACGGTGTATTTAATGTTTAAAAAATGGGCGCTCGGCGCCTCTGCCCCTGCCCGGCCGATGTTCGCCGGGCGACAGACTTCCGGCGGTCTACTGCCGGGTAACAATGTGTCACCATGGGGGTGCATTGTTACACATACATACATACATATATACATACAACATACATATATACATACATACATACAGACATTTAAAAAAATATGATTTTTCGACGTTTTAGAACATTATAAACACATGGCATAGAAAACTGGAAAAAAAATTTTGTCACAAAAACAAAGCTTCTTCTACGAGAAAGCGATCATTATGATATTTCTTAAATTACTCAAGTTACAAATCTTGAAAACGACAAAACACGTTTCAATAAAAGAAACAGGGCATTTCTATAACTATTAACATATATTTCAATTTTTCGAGAAAAAATTTTTATGACAAGAGAACTCTGCTGATTTTATTTTATTTTAAGAGTTTAGATTTTAATGAATTTTTATACTAAATTAATTATTCACTATAATATTTAATAACAAAACATTTATTTGTCAAGAAAGTTAAATTATATGTAGTGTTTCTAATTGTTTAATAATAAAAAATAAATAAAAAAAAATAAATTTATATAAATCTATAATATAGTATCATATATGTTTATATAATTATTTTATAATTTTATTATTGAGTAGTTTAAAAAAATTCTGGCAATTTAATTGTCTTGCTAAATGTTTTTTTTCAAAGATCATAATGAATAAGTTAATAGCCTATCGTGTTTACAATAATATACACACACATATTTCAATTTATTGAAATAACTTAAAAGCTTTGTGTGGTCAAGAATTGATTTGACCATTTGTTGTTGTCTTGCTTTCCTTTTTCATTTCTTTTATAAAATTCGCAAACATAATGATAAGATTGCCAACACCGACCACAGAGAATGTAACGTTGAAACACGAGTACCTTTTCGGGAATTCCAGCAATATCTTCGTGAAAGTAATTTCGAGAAAGCGCGTTTCGCGAGACATAACGTGTCGCGCCTCTCGGACCTCATAGAACCGCAACGTCATATTTTGTCATGATTATGCAATTTGTTTTACCTCGGCATGAATAACGCACGTTTCAACATAAACATTTCGAGTGGGCCTAATTACGCCGCGTGTCGTTAAAAATTCATCATAACAGTAGTTTCTCGGTGAATGACGTTTCCGCGAAGTCATCGGAACTCGACTTGGCGCCGCGATTCTCGTGACATTATTAATATTGCAAGGAAACGCGATAGTGCGGGACCATCTTTGAGAAACGTACTTTCACTACAATGTATCGGGACTAACGCAACGGGGAAAAAGGTCCCAGTGAAATTCACAGTCCGACCATATCTCTTGCCGAGTTTATAATTTTATTTCATCGAAGCGAGACTTTAACGCCACATAAAGAAACACGCAGCGTTGAAATCGCCTTCGACACGCTGCGTTATGAGATACGCAATTATCTAATTGAAACGGAAGCTGTAGAAAATCTTTTTGTGACGAATTAATTTAGAGGAATTGCATCATCTTGAAATTATTTAGCTATAAATTTTATGTAATTTTTTTTTACATTGGAAATATGTGAATTTAGAAGAAGTTGAGACAATATTTAATTCATATTCGCGAAGATTCTAGTTCTAAATTATACATTAAATATATTTCAGCATTTCACTTAGAAATTAATACAACATAGTATTAATCATCTTAAAATTTAGAGCTAGAATCTTCGCAAATATGAATTAAATATTGCCTCAACTCCTTCTAAATTCACATATTTTCAATGTAAAAAAAAATTACGTCAAATTTATAGCTAGATAATTTTAAGAAGATGCAACCCCCCTAAATTAATTCGTCAATATATGTATATATATATTATTCCAAATACAAAAAAAAATTTTTTTAATTCTTTAATCGCTGTAGTTTATAAAAGAAATATTTTATAATTTCTCGAAATCATTTTGTTATAAAAAATGTTGTAACTATTACATTGCATATTAAAAAGTAGAAGAAAAAGCATGTTCTCGCGGGTATAAATATCCGGAATGAAATTGAACGTGAATTGCCAAGCAACTCAAACGCGGAATCTCTCTGTGTTTAGTTGGCCTTTCTTGTCGGTCGATCGAGTCGGAGGAGCGTGATGTAACGAACATTGCTTTTCTTGAAGTCCAAGCTAGCCGACCGGAGAAAGTTGTTTGCGCGATATCGCGTTGTATCGAGGGGAACACGTGACATAATTGCGTGTACCGGATTATGCGTGGCAGTTCCAAGCGTAACGCACCTTCCTCCGATGTTAATGTTTCTTTTTTTTTGCGCCACTTGTGAGAAAATATTTCTTCGAGTTTGTTTGCACGAAACGGAATTCTCTAAATATTGATCAACGCGAATTTTGTGATAGGTTTTTGTCTGGTTTTAAAGAATAACCGAACTATCGTGATCATAAAAATGTATAGATCTTGCATAGTTATTAAAGAGTGGTGCTAAAAAAACTACTTTCGTGTATTGACAATTGAGGTGTTGGAGAGTAGAAATTAAGATTTTTCATTTCTTACATGTGCTTTTATATAATATTTAAAATAAATAAAAGCGCGCGATATTTTTCTCATTTTCGTAATATTTTTTGATATCAAAGTAGATAAAGTCTGCGGATTCTAATAACGAAATACAACGAAAAACTGAAGAGATTAGAAAAATATTATGTATTACAAAAAAAATTAGAAAATTCTCATCGACTATTTTTGTATCTTTTTTATAACTTACTTGTATCCTATAAGGAAATTCTCGGAAATAAAAATCCTCGCGATCGTAGAAAACGATCGAGTAGGAATCTTCTTTGGAAAGCTTGCGTCGATCCAGGCCCTCCTTAAGAGTTGTGAGGCCGTAAAGGGCACCAAGGAGATAGAACACGAAAACGATGATGATAATCACTTTCACAGGGCGACAGTTCAACGCAGCTGCTAAATAATCACGGAACCAAGTCATGCATCCGTGTTCGGGATTGTCGATTGGATTCTGAGGGTCGTCGGGATCGATTCCGCCGGATAATAGTACTCTGTATAACCACGATCGATGAGCTGAAATGTGAGTGTTTAAAAAATGCACTATTAAATGCAGAGAATGGTACTTATCGCGCATTATATATATCCGGTTGCAGAAATTTTCTTCGCATAGCTTAGTTTTTCATTCAAGCTGTTGCAAAATATTTTAATTGCTTAATTATAACATGATTATTCGCATGAATAGAAGGATAGTGCGTGATAGAAATATGACTTTCCCAATACTTTTTCAATATTTTGCAGTTGTCGATATGACAACATGAAAAATAAAACAAGGAGAAAGCAAGCTCTCTTTTTCCATTACATAATACTGTGTGATCTAACGAATTAACGATATTCAAACGTAACGTATGCATTTGCACGACGTAACTTCAATACATCATGTAGACGCAACGATTTCGAATGGCAGTCTATGAATAATGCTGATTGACATAATGGTAGAAATAACGAGGAGACTAGTAATTTATATAGATTGAAATTAATTAAAACTCGAAATTAATAAATTGCCAATTATTCGTTCAGCCAAAAAGATAGAAATCAGTTTTGTAACAATAATTTGGATATAAAAAGAAGAAAGAGAGGAAGATAAATTATATTTTACTATTATACAATTAAAATAATTATAATACTTAGTAAGTATTATATCATATATAAAGATTAAATTACTTACCAGATTTAGATAAAGGTTGCACTTTGCAACAGAAAACACTGTGCAAATTCTTTTGTTCGCAATAACCGCTGATTGCGACGCATCCGCTGAAGAACGTTAGATGGAACAGGAAAGTGAAGACAACTGCGAAACCTGTCATTTAATGCACAAACGATATTAAAAATACGAATCACATTACGATCCTAGTGTGGATATTTCAAAAAGTGTTGAGGATATCTCAAAACTATCATTTCTTACAATTTTGTGTACTCTTATGTCAAGGTTTCTCCAATTTCTTTTTATTAGGAATTATTCAATTTTTTTACTCTCATATATTTTTTAGCAAAAAATATCGAGATATTATCAATTTTGAAATATTCTACGTAAAAAATCATAAACGGAGATCTATTTATGTGAAATGGTTTTGGTACCTGAGTAAATGCAGAAAATCTGAACCGAAGGGAAAGGCGACCAAACGCCGATAAAAAAGGATATCATATCCGTTAAAGATGTGATGGTGATGGAAACGGCAGCTTCGCTCAATGTCGCCGCCATCCTTTCCGGCACCGGTTTACTGATGCTAGTCCTTCTCCAGGCTGCTAGCATAACAAAGGTATCATCGATCCCTATTCCTGCGACAAAAAATACAAATACGTTAAAAATCCGATGCCCCATGTTTCTTTTTTATTGCGATTCGGCAATTCTAATTATTTTCTTTGCTTATGTATATAAAGTGACAAATTATACTCTTAAATATATATTTAAGTTATATAAAGAGAAAAGAACTCTAAATTGGTTAAAATACAAATTATGTTTAAAAATATATATTTATAATTATTTTTTTGTTAATTTTTTCTTTTGTTTATTTTTTTATAAATTTCTAAGCAAATCTGTCTTAATTTTTAATAAATTTTGTTAAATGATTCTGCAAAAATTGAAGTTTTTATATTTGAAGGGATCGTTAACGGTGAATAAGATCTTCTCTTAAAAAAAAGTAATGTTGCTTGAAACAATCCGTGCATTTTCTAAGCGTGCGATTGTTCGTTGAAAATTTATCACCGCCAATTCTCTGGATGTCACGTTTGTCTACATGAGTCGCCTCTGATTTTTCAGGAAGTATAAATAGGAATAGAAACGCGTTTTCTTTACAATAAATCAAAATCGTGAGGCAATGCATTTCGCATACGTATTAGGTTTCTTATCGAAACAACATGTAATTATACGTGACTAATAAAGATGTATATCATATAAAAGAGAAACGCTTTTCTTTAGATATAGTATAATATTATTTTATAATTTCTACTTAGAATTATAATAATATTATCAACCTGCTATTATACATATATTTATTCATTATATTCCTGTTTTACTAAAGTTCTTTAGTTTCGTGATAGAAAAAAAAAATGAATGGATTTCTGAGAAGTCTAGAAAGAGACAGAAAAATCGTCTACTCTTCTATTAAATATAATTAAATTAGATAATATATAAAGAAATAAAAAGATATATATTAATTTGCTAATCAACTATATATTTTTGAATGAAATTTGTGAGTGAATATAATAATTACTTTGAATTGCGACCGGTCGATTGGATCGCGAATGAAGCCATTATTATCGATAAAGACCGATCTTACTCGGCGTTGAGCGCAGGCGAGCGCAACGTCGAAAGGGAAAAGAAGACTTCCGCTTTTCACATAAATCACAGTATGTTTATTTCGCTTGTACGCACCTGACGAAGCGAGCTAACGTATTTATCGCCGAAGAATGTACGTTTCTACATTTTAGACGTGACAGGGAATTACAGCAACGTATTGCAAAAGAGGCTAAGTTCTGTCGTTATTTTCGCGTTGCTCAACTTACACAAAGTATCAATCTAAGCATCGATTGGCAAACCTTCAAATATTTCCATATAATAAAGGACTGCGAGAATAGCTAGTGATGGCGGAAAAAAGCTGTATTCCATAGCTGTATTCCTATTACAAAGTATTCCAAAATTATAAATTATATGACAATTTCAAAATTATCCGTGAAATTAATATTGATAGATACCATGCAACCTTTGTTGCCAAATAAATATATTATTTTCTTTAAGCAATTACTTTTTAAATACAAAATTAAATTAAATTTATGCTGTTAAAATACTTTAAAAGCAGTACTATTTAACATTAATAATTCTAGAAGAACTCTAAATATATTATATATATATATAATTTGTATGTAAAATAATGCAACTAATATATCTATATATTATTTATTAATAATTATATATATATTTGTAATAAATAATTAAATTTATATTGCACTGTTTGCAAAATTTCATGCCTTTAATTGTTATCGGATAATTGGATAATCGGATAAAATCACAGTGTTCACGAGTGTTGTGATATCCGAATTGATATGACAATTTTAACAGCAGCTTACCTATCATGAGAAACGGTGCGGCAAGATTGATGCCGATAAAATCGATCCCCAGATACATGCATAATCCAAATGCAGCAACCGTCGCCATGGCGGCCGAGATATTGCCCAGAAGACCGAGCCAAGGCTTGCTTCGTACCCAATCGGTCATCATGCATGTCACGACCGAGAACAGGCCCATTATGATGAACGTGCTGGTGAAATACGGCACGACTGTCTTGGTGTTGGCCTCTAGTTCCAGTTCGAGGGTCCTCGAGGCGAATCTCGCGATGCTAATTTGCTTAAACGCGCCTCCGTCCTCGGCCTTGCCGACATCCTCTAAGAAAGCCTCCTCCCAGGCGGCGCCGCTGATTCGGGAATCGAAAACACGTCGAATTAAATTAGGATACTGAAGAGTATCGCGAACTTGAAATATTATCTTTGATCAAAAAATATTTCGATGGAAAATCACTTAATATCAAAACGAAGAATACACACCAAATGCTGGTAAACTTATCTATTTATTTATATTTTGACGAGATATTAGGTAGCGATTAATAAATTTTAACAAGATAATAGAGTGAGAAATTTAATTTTTTTTCGGTTTCGGTTTTGGACATATATTCGAAACGAATATGGCGAAAAAGCTATTAATATGCCTCTATATGCAATACCTCAATGTGTGTGACAACAATAGATAATCAATACGAATAGTCTGAGTGAATCAGACATCTATTATTTGCACGAGCATTACTGATAGCAATAGATGATTCAATTGATGGTATCCAATTGGCGACCATAGATTAACGAGACTTTACTTTTACACAGGCATTGCTGATTATCCGTTAAAAGTTTAAAGCAATTTTATATAATAATATATATTATAATCATTTGTATAAATAATATACAGGGTGTTTCATTTTAATCATCCCAGGCAAATATCTCGAAAAATATGAAAGATATGGAAAAAACGTTTCAGACAAAAGTTGCATGGTTTCGAGGGGGCCACATGATAAAAATATAGACTTGACTTTGAGTGAAAAAAAACCAAATAATTGTTTAAAAAAATACATTGTAAATAATTACATACTTTTTCTTAAAAACAATTATTTTTTTTATGTTAATTAATTTGTCTCATTATTCTGTA
>NW_021849016.1:335593-343886 GCF_003651465.1 Formica exsecta | reverse complement strand
ACCACATTGACCAAAGGTCACAAAGGTCACTCAAGGTCAAGTCCATATTTTTATCATGTGGCCCCCTCGAAACCATGCAACTTTTGTCTGAAACGTTTTTCCATATCTTTCATATTTTTCGAGATATTTGCTTGGGGCGATTAAAATGAAACGCCCTATATATACAAAGAGAATGTACAGAAGTACAGAAATTAGAGATAAAGACTACCATTTATATACATTTTTTAAGTTTTCTGAGCATCTTAATTATATTTTATCAAAATTGTAGTTTGAAACACATTTCTCGAGAATTGTGAAAAACCAAAACTTTTGAACAAAAAATTGCCGCCGATATTATCATCGATCAAAATAAATAAAACACTCCATAAGTATCGTTCTGCAGCATTCATGTAAAATGTATATATTTTTATGCAACTCTAATCGTTCGCGTATGAATGAATTATGGTCAAGACTATGGTTACTTTCAAGATCGTTGTTGCGTATAAGTAAGATAACTGACCAGTTTTTCTGCGACAAGCTCCGCGAGCGTATTCGCGAACTCAATAAAACGAAGAGTAGACTCACATCTCGTCTTGCTGTGGACTATCGACTTTGATGAAATAGCCGAGCTGTATTGAAGGCACCGATTCTACAGTGAGATCGTCATTGAGAACACTTCCACCGAAGAATACCGGCAACAAATGAGCGTCCCAGGTGGTCGGATTGATCGTTATCGGGAATGTCAGATTTAGCTTCCGCCTTTCCACTTCGCTGCAAAAGTCGAAGACTCGATCAAAATTCGATGCAATTAACAAATTGTTTTAAGCAAAAAAAAAAAGAATGCTATTGTTTTTTTTTAAATTGGGGTACGCAATTCTTCATTTTTTTGCACATATTTATTGCAGTATGATTACTCTATCACGTGATGCAGATTTAGAATATCGTTGGTGAAACACTCATCAAGCCACCGTGCGCAAATCTGCTCGTATGTGAATTCGTCGTTCTCATATTTTGCTTTAACATTTTTAATTAATCGATCGAGTTTCATCAGCTCCTCCCAAATCGAGCTTTTCAGCATGTTATTCCCGCCGTCCTTTGGAATCACAATTACATGACCGAACCGGCCTGCAACAAGCAACAGATTTAATTGATCTCTAACCAAGAATCATGAAATGTTACCTTTAATTATAGCAAGAGGAGATTGAGTTGTGGACTATATTTCTACACAAACATGGCGAGGAAGTCTAATTATGAAAGTATTTAATAATAGAAATTATAAAGAAAAGAAAAAATATTAAAGAAAATTAACTTAAAGTGAATTTTATTTTACGAAATTAAAACAGAATTGAGATTATGAATCCAATAATTTTAATATTAAAAAATTTCAGTTAAAAAATGATTGCAATATTTAATAATTCACTTTTATATTTACTCGCCTTGTATACTGTATCTTTTCTGGAGCATTTTATAGATACAAGAAATTTTTTTATCCTATGTATTTTATGTGCCAGCTGTCGATTAAAAGGATTCTCTGGGTTTATTAGATTCATGGAATTCTTCGTGAGAGAAGAAATCGGCAGAATGAATGATTGATGAAAATCTCACCTGGTCGAGTAATACGACCGACATTGAATTGATGGCTGTAATTAACTTTGAAGTATTGCTCGACTATCGCTCGTTCGGTCTTGCTGGGGCCGTTGACGGGCGAGAAGAGATATTCCGGATCAATTTCGTAGTGTATCCTTTGATAGCCGGTGAAGCATATGCAAGCCAATAGTATCGGCACGATTACGAAGTAGCCGGGATGTCGACCGACAATGAGGCCAACTTTGTAAAACGCGCGGTTCAGGAAGTCATCGACACATGTCAAGTGCCACATCTGAAAGCGAAAGTAACAAACCCATCTGTTAATTGTTATTTCATTTAGTAAAAGATTAATAAAAGAGTTGTGTACTGCTAAATTACTATGGCATTGAAAGTTATCGCGATTTTCGTAACTAAAAGTGAAAACTAAAAGTCTTGTGGAATGAAGAAATTAAAACAATGGTCGTTTTTCTGCAAACAATTCCTAGGACGGTGTGCAAATGATAAAATGTTTGCATAGAAAACACACGCTTTATGCAAATGCAAAAAATATTTCGAGCTATCCAATTAGTATTTGGCATTTATAATGCGTTACACGTGTATATCTACGCGTCGGTAAATGCAAAATAAGTTGCTGTGGTCGAATTATATGTGTATAGGATAGAATCTCTCGTACGGTTCGTTAAACCCACAATGAGAAAAATGTGCTACTCGTAATTTTTTTGGCCCCCCCCCCTCTTTTCCCCTTTCTCTCTCTTTCTCTCTATTCGTTTTTGTTACGTAAAATTATAAAGTTATCGCGATTTTCGTAACTAAAAGTGAAAACTAAAAGTCTTGTGGAATGAAGAAATTAAAACAATGGTCGTTTTTCTGCAAACAATTCCTAGGACGGTGTGCAAATGATAAAATGTTTGCATAGAAAACACACGCTTTATGCAAATGCAAAAAATATTTCGAGCTATCCAATTAGTATTTGGCATTTATAATGCGTTACACGTGTATATCTACGCGTCGGTAAATGCAAAATAAGTTGCTGTGGTCGAATTATATGTGTATAGGATAGAATCTCTCGTACGGTTCGTTAAACCCACAATGAGAAAAATGTGCTACTCGTAATCTTTTTGTCCCCCCCCTCTTTTCCCCTTTCTCTCTCTTTCTCTCTATTCGTTTTTGTTACGTAAAATTATTATTTGCTTAAGTCGATGACTGTATTCGGCATAACACGGCTCGTTTATTTAATGTTCCTTGAAGTGGAATATGCGAAAAAATCTGTCATTTGTCTGAAGTGAAATATTCGAATAAATCTGTGTCGTAAAGAGTCAAGTTAAAACTTTACTGAACTGAAGCTTTACGAAAGCAGGCAGTGAAGTGAAACTTATGATAATTTCAACAATTAAGACTTCAAAGATGTAAGATTGAATATTATGGATAAAACCACGAGAAATCTATAAAATTAAGGATATATTTTAAAAATATATGATGTAGAATCGAAGGAGTTTTATATCAATGATTTTACAATTTACATCTTCTTTATGTCTAAAATATCGAGAAGTCCAAATTGTATCCATGGCTGGTTTCAAGATAAAATATCAATTTCAACTGTTTGAATTATCAGCGACTGTAGCATTAAAGAATTTGCACGAGGGGAGCATTTAGGATGATTGTCATTGAAATCATGTAGAAAAGTGTCGTCAGACTTGACCTACATTCAGAATTACGTGTCCAATATATTAAAACCGCAACGAGATTATCATAATTTACATTTTATAGAAACGAATCATATATTAAACTAACGATATTGTTAATTTTAAAATTAAAATAAAACAATAAAGGCAAATTATTAATTTTAATTCTTTATTGCGCAATTTTGTCTCCTTTTGCTTCCTTATAGAGGAAGCTTTGTTTTCGTGACAAAATTTTTTTTCGAGGTATGTATGTATGTGTGTATGTGTGTACGCAATATATTGTACAACCTCTAACTTCCGCAATTTTTGAGATACCGGGCTAAATTTTTTTTACATGGATAGAGTATCATTAAAGGATGGTTGGTATTGAATTTGGTGAGAATCGATGAAAAGGTTTATTTTTTATAAAATTTTTAATTTTTCGAGAAATATCTATACGCATAACTTTAGCAAATTTTGAGATATCAGGTTAAATTTTTTTACATGGATAGAGTATTATTAAAGGATGGTTGGTACTGAATTTGGTGAGTATCGTATATGAAAGGGTTCATTTTTTATAAAAATTTGGATTTTTTGAGAAATGTCTATACACGTCTTAACTTTTGCAAATTTTAAGATATCGAGTTAAATCTTTTTATATAAATAAAGTATCATTAAAGGATAGTTTGTATTGAATTTGCTTCCTCTATGAGGAAGCCAAAATTGAAAAACTCGCTTGCTTTAAGGAGCTTAAGTTTTGTGAGCGAAATAAAATTTCTCTATGAGGAAGCAATGTGCAAATTTCTAATTTGCACAATTTTGTTTCGTATTTTTTCGATCTTATCTCTGTGTCTTATCTGTCTAGTACATAAAGGAGCTTTTTTATGTTATACACATATACACATATACACATGCATACATATATACATATACATATTAGAAATTATGAATAATTTTAATTCTCTTATAAACGGTAGAAAAATAAAACTGACACAGAATAAAGATTTAGAGTTAATTTAAAACAGATTTTTTATTTAATATGCTTAAGTTTATATAAACACACATACATACGCACAAGTTTGACGTAATGTCATGGCGTAACCGAGACTCGATTAACTTTACTTAAATCCGTTATTCATAATACGATATCTCATAAATAATTCAATTCCAATTCTGTGATTTCACGTATTTACATATCAATGACAAAAAATGATTGGAATAATTGTTGTATAAGCTTGCAAAATTATACATGTATAATAATCTAATCTAAATAATAATGTAATAAAATAGTACAGTAGCAATAAAATATTTTAAGTTATCTTCTTTGTTATTATCGCAGTATTATGCGAATCTGATCGAAAAGATTCATCTTTCAGTTAGCGAAAGAATATTCGCTTGAATGATTCTTTATCAAAAAGGGCTCAT
Organism: Formica exsecta; assembly: GCF_003651465.1. Lineage (NCBI taxonomy): Eukaryota > Metazoa > Arthropoda > Insecta > Hymenoptera > Formicidae > Formica > Formica exsecta. Next base: position 339,234 of record NW_021849016.1, on the reverse strand, counting down.
TGATCGAAACTAGAATTCTATACCTTTTGTTCTGACACAAAGCTTTATTTTATGGGACGATGGTGCCCCCATAAGGGATTACATGACATATCGAAGGAGGATGAATCATCCCTCGTCAGATTTTCACGCACGTTCCTCTCCTCACCTTGAAGTGTTTCAAGAAAGTTTTTAATTCATTTTGCGTATAGACAGTCCAGGAATATATGGTAACTAGGAATATATAGCTAACTTTAATCATCGTATCAATTGAATTAAAAGGAGACAGAGATATCCTGAATAAGTCTAGCAAGAATAATAGATGTATCTCAAACAGATTGTGTGAAATAAATATTGGTTAAAATATATATTTCTTTTTGAATTTCGTTAACACGTTACTCGAGTATAAAAGGTCCGCAGTTATAAATTTCTGAATTCCCGCAACAAAGTTCTATATAATTTCGCAGAAACGTTGCGCATCGATATCGCAAACTCCTCCATAAATTTCCACACATAAACGTAATGTGTACGTCTGGCGAAATAAAAAGCTCCATAAATCCCAGTAAAGCCTGTTACCGGCACGGTGTTTTGCGACACGAAATGGCATTAGTTGCAAATATAGATTCATGCAGAGGACGGTGGCGAGCGACTTTCTAAAACCGTTTGCAATCCCGGGGCTACGGATTTTCCGCGCACGTCGCGTACTTATCATTAGCAAGAGACACGGTATCGCAAACGAAGTTCAGAGGCCAGTACCCTTCGGCACGTGCGTGGTGTTTCTCGGAGAAAGTTACGTTGAAGTTACTTATTGGGTAATCCCGACTCGCCGCGCACTTGTCGTTTCTGTTCGTTTAGACACGATTGAATAACAATCGCATAACAATAATCGGCGCTTTTGCCACGCCATTTTAGAATCGGTTGCACTGCCGTTGCTAATCCCATCGGGGTCTTAGATTTTCACGTGTGTTTGGAATGTTCGACGAGGATTTTCTCAAGTCGATGACAAAAGGAAGCTTCGCACTGCCGTTGCTAATCCCATCGGGGTCTTAGATTTTCACGTGTGTTTGGAATGTTCGACGAGGATTTTCTCAAGTCGATGAGACAAAAGGAAGCTTTGCGCTGTTTTGCATATTATTTGCATCTGCCTTTGTCATCGAAGAGAGGAATAATTATTTCAGGGCTTTAGCAGTAACTTTGACCTGATCTGAATAAATAGCTTTGATAACCAATGGTCGGATGTATTCATACTGATAGGTCATTGTTCTTAGAATAGTAGACGTAATTAGAGTTGTTTTCACTGGGTTGTTCCAGTTGTTAGATAAGCAAAAGTAAAAAAAAAATGGAAGTGATATGTAAGATATATATATATATAGAGATAAGTTACGAGAGATCGAGGAGTAAGTCTCGCGACCGAAACTCGACTCCAGACACGCGCACGCCAAGATATCCGCTACCGCGATACGCGACGCAAGCTTACGTGCGGGAACTTTGTAATTAAGCCAATTTACGAATAAAACAGATATATATATATATATATATATATAATAGCGAGCCTTATTTCCCGTCAGCGGACTTGAATCGTTGGGTAATAATACTTGAAAGTATTTCTTTCTTTTTTCGCAAAATTATATATCAATTAATCAAATCATATAAATGTGATTGATAAAGGCTAAGAACAAGATAACAGATTTTACATAATAATAATAATAATAATAATAATATAGCAAATGAATTATTAAGCGAGCTTGCTGTTACATGATTTGCTCGTAACTGTCGACTTGATCTTGTCTATTAGCCATATATCATATACTGATCTTAATTGTACCGATCTGATATAAATTGAAATTTTTATCTATGCTGTCATTGGCATTATCTTATGTTTTTATAAACGAAGAGTGCTATGTAAAGATCGAAGTTCATACTGTTGTGACAGATTATTATCGTTAGGTCACTAGGACATTTGCCGCTATCTTCTTGATGCTGTGTCAGTAATTATAAACAAGCAAGTAAAACTACTCACTCTAGCGATCAATATATTATCAAGAATGAATACATTTGAATAATTCTCTTATTTGAGAAATTGCAGAGTTAAAAATATGCGGATCTCGAATATCAGAGTAAAAAATCTGTGAATTAAAAAAAAAAAAAACAAGAAGGCAGTTTGAATTAATTTAAATATTATAGAAAGTTGAAATTTATAAATTCGCACTTTCTTCGTATATTCGAAATTTAAAATAAAAAGATAAGTTCCATAATAAACTTAAGAGATTATGTCGATTGTTAGGGGGATTTGTAAGATAATATAATGAAAATTTGTTATGCCAATAGAGAATATAGAATGGAGGCAGTGTCAGAAATTTGCGTGGCCTATTATCGAGGCATCGAGCAGCTGTGATTGAATAGAAATTTTTGAAAATCGTAATATCACAACGTCGCGAACGGAATTAAAATTTATGTATAATATATCTTTTGTATAGAATGGTACATCTCTTTATAAGCGGTAGAAGTCTCGTAATAAACTGTCGACTCGTTAAAAATGATGATGGTTAATGATACTGATGAAGTTCCAAACAGCAGTTGAAAATGCAAGACACACGTCTTAACGACTCGCTCGCAGAATTTTAATTGTCCAATTTCACCAAGTAAGCGTCCTCGCGCGCAGTCTCGCGATTCGTGAAATTCGCACGTAATAGCTTTTGTCGAGAGACAAACCGAGTAGCAGACATTGACGTTTATAACTTCTCGCGATGACGTTGAACGCTGTGTGATCGTCGGGAGAAAATTGTCGAAGTATGAAGATGAATGGAACGCGAAAATATAAATCATATTATTTATTACTACACTGAGAAAAAAAAGTTGTTAACTTGATTAAATGCGTTTAACTGATTACTATTTCTTTAATTGAAATATTGAAATATTTAAATTAAATACGCATTATATTAAATCTAACATAACATATTTGATTTAAATACTTAAATATTTTCATTAAAAAAATAGTAATCAGTTGAACGCATTTAGTCAAGTTAATCATTTTTTTTTTCTCGGTGTACATATGTTATTTTATATTATTCTATTAGTTGTGTGTGTATGTGTGAAAAAGATAACGTTGTTTATACCCGAGAAGAAATTGACTTTATGTTATTATATCAGAGATCATATATAATAACATATATAATTTTGTACTATCATATATAATAATATCCGAAATTTGACGCGATATTATCTTATTTTTAAATAATCATATTCGGCCAAATTTGTTTTTATATATAATTAGATCTAGCCAAATATGATTATATAAAGATAACATCATATTGCGCCAAATTTCGGATATTATTAAATATAACCAGATCATATCGCGTCAAATTCCAGATTTAATTATACACGATTTTATATAATTACATAAATCCATTTTTTTCAGGTAGACAACTATTCTCGTTTCTGAGTTTCGTAATCATCTTCGTGATGAATAAAAAATTGCTTTCCTCATGCTTCCCTTAAATATTACTATGATATTAGTCGATGAATTCAATGGGAAGGAAATTATACAGATAAAAACCCACGGCAGAGGGAAAGTATATTCAAGCATAAGAGTGATTGCTTCCTGGAGATCAGGAGAGTTAGTAGAGTATGTTCAAATGGCTGAAAGTAGTCTCAGTGAGCGAATT
>NW_021849016.1:331881-334957 GCF_003651465.1 Formica exsecta | reverse complement strand
ACACAATAAAAAGACCCATCGCTAACAAGTGGCGGGCAGTCTCAACACCAGAAGTATTACTGGTTAATATCGCTAGTTATACCGGACAATCGAACAACCTTACGGGCATCTATTGAAATAAAGTCACATAGTCGACAGAGATAAGTTACGAGAGATCGAGGAGTAAGTCTCGCGACCGAAACTCGACTCCAGACACGCGCACGCCAAGATATCCGCTACCGCGATACGCGACGCAAGCTTACGTGCGGGAACTTTGTAATTAAGCCAATTTACGAATAAAACAGATATATATATATATATATATATATAATAGCGAGCCTTATTTCCCGTCAGCGGACTTGAATCGTTGGGTAATAATACTTGAAAGTATTTCTTTCTTTTTTCGCAAAATTATATATCAATTAATCAAATCATATAAATGTGATTGATAAAGGCTAAGAACAAGATAACAGATTTTACATAATAATAATAATAATAATAATAATATAGCAAATGAATTATTAAGCGAGCTTGCTGTTACATGATTTGCTCGTAACTGTCGACTTGATCTTGTCTATTAGCCATATATCATATACTGATCTTAATTGTACCGATCTGATATAAATTGAAATTTTTATCTATGCTGTCATTGGCATTATCTTATGTTTTTATAAACGAAGAGTGCTATGTAAAGATCGAAGTTCATACTGTTGTGACAGATTATTATCGTTAGGTCACTAGGACATTTGCCGCTATCTTCTTGATGCTGTGTCAGTAATTATAAACAAGCAAGTAAAACTACTCACTCTAGCGATCAATATATTATCAAGAATGAATACATTTGAATAATTCTCTTATTTGAGAAATTGCAGAGTTAAAAATATGCGGATCTCGAATATCAGAGTAAAAAATCTGTGAATTAAAAAAAAAAAAAAACAAGAAGGCAGTTTGAATTAATTTAAATATTATAGAAAGTTGAAATTTATAAATTCGCACTTTCTTCGTATATTCGAAATTTAAAATAAAAAGATAAGTTCCATAATAAACTTAAGAGATTATGTCGATTGTTAGGGGGATTTGTAAGATAATATAATGAAAATTTGTTATGCCAATAGAGAATATAGAATGGAGGCAGTATCAGAAATTTGCGTGGCCTATTATCGAGGCATCGAGCAGCTGTGATTGAATAGAAATTTTTGAAAATCGTAATATCACAACGTCGCGAACGGAATTAAAATTTATGTATAATATATCTTTTGTATAGAATGGTACATCTCTTTATAAGCGGTAGAAGTCTCGTAATAAACTGTCGACTCGTTAAAAATGATGATGGTTAATGATACTGATGAAGTTCCAAACAGCAGTTGAAAATGCAAGACACACGTCTTAACGACTCGCTCGCAGAATTTTAATTGTCCAATTTCACCAAGTAAGCGTCCTCGCGCGCAGTCTCGCGATTCGTGAAATTCGCACGTAATAGCTTTTGTCGAGAGACAAACCGAGTAGCAGACATTGACGTTTATAACTTCTCGCGATGACGTTGAACGCTGTGTGATCGTCGGGAGAAAATTGTCGAAGTATGAAGATGAATGGAACGCGAAAATATAAATCATATTATTTATTACTACACTGAGAAAAAAAAGTTGTTAACTTGATTAAATGCGTTTAACTGATTACTATTTCTTTAATTGAAATATTGAAATATTTAAATTAAATACGCATTATATTAAATCTAACATAACATATTTGATTTAAATACTTAAATATTTTCATTAAAAAAATAGTAATCAGTTGAACGCATTTAGTCAAGTTAATCATTTTTTTTTTCTCGGTGTACATATGTTATTTTATATTATTCTATTAGTTGTGTGTGTATGTGTGAAAAAGATAACGTTGTTTATACCCGAGAAGAAATTGACTTTATGTTATTATATCAGAGATCATATATAATAACATATATAATTTTGTACTATCATATATAATAATATCCGAAATTTGACGCGATATTATCTTATTTTTAAATAATCATATTCGGCCAAATTTGTTTTTATATATAATTAGATCTAGCCAAATATGATTATATAAAGATAACATCATATTGCGCCAAATTTCGGATATTATTAAATATAACCAGATCATATCGCGTCAAATTCCAGATTTAATTATACACGATTTTATATAATTACATAAATCCATTTTTTTCAGGTAGACAACTATTCTCGTTTCTGAGTTTCGTAATCATCTTCGTGATGAATAAAAAATTGCTTTCCTCATGCTTCCCTTAAATATTACTATGATATTAGTCGATGAATTCAATGGGAAGGAAATTATACAGATAAAAACCCACGGCAGAGGGAAAGTATATTCAAGCATAAGAGTGATTGCTTCCTGGAGATCAGGAGAGTTAGTAGAGTATGTTCAAATGGCTGAAAGTAGTCTCAGTGAGCGAATTTTTAATTTCAGAAACAATTCATTATATATTTCTATTTACTTAGTATTCTATTATTATAATTAAATTTTATTATTTTGTTATATTTAATAATAAAATAGAAAGAAGATATGCACTTATATATCCTTTCTCTTTTCAGGTATTATTATTATTATTAGTGAAATGTATGAAAAATATGAAATATATTCAGGAAGTGAGAAATAAAATGCCAATTAAATTGTGATGAAACTTGTACGAACACACGCGCGATCGTGATTCATAAATTAATTTCATTATTACATCATTATTTATTACTATGTATTGCAATTATTTTACTTTATCATTTATATTTACATTTATCTTATTAGTTATTAGCGAGAAATAACCGGTCGTAACATTCATATTCGAAAGCAATGTCTTAGAGTTTGCGCAAACGCGGTGCAATTAACAACGTACTGCATGCACGAGACTTGTACATATTCAATTCACGTTATCTATAATCGTGTCGCAATTTTTGCACTCAATTTCAATATATTATTGTACGTGCAATATATACACAGTAGTATAAAATATTCGTCAGTTATCGTTAAGTCCGATCTCGCGCGAATGGTTGACATGAATATGTTGGGAACTTGCCTTAATTCTCTCTCTCTCTCTCTCTCTCTCTCT
>NW_021849016.1:329290-330905 GCF_003651465.1 Formica exsecta | reverse complement strand
ATTAAACATTTGAAATGATATAATCTTAAATTCAAGGGAATTCAGTAGGAATGGCGCTAAAAAGTGCCGATATTATTGCGAACACGATAGGTGTTATTCCATGTATTATCGATTAAAATGGCACTGAAAAGTGCCGATTCGTCTGTCAACACAGACAGAGACCACACTGGTCTCTCTCTCCTCCTCCTTTCCTCTCTCTTTTTGCTTCTCCATCTTCTCCTTTCTCTTCCTTTCCTCAATGGTCCTTGGATCCTTGGTCTTTGCTTCTTCATTTGATAGTTGATCCTTTTAAATTGTCGGAGAATGCGTACATGAAATTAATGTAAAACAAAACAAATAAATTATTCAAGTAAGATGAAAGTTATTAAGGTAAAAGTATCAATGTCACAATACGTACCTGCACAATCTGATCGTTTTTATCTTTAATTAATATTTTATCTTTCAACATAGAATATACATATTTTATGTTAAAAGTTGAAATATAAAAATTTAAAGGCAAGAACAATATGAATATCCAAGTACGTGTACAGATATTGATACTTTTATCTCAAACGAATATATATATATATATATATATATATTATATAATATATAAATTGAAAAAAATATCCAATATTTTTAAATTTATGTATATAAAGCTCATATACTTTTCACATTATTCTCTCCTTTTTCTTTATATATATTTCTGAATATTATTTCTACCTTTACTAAATATATTTACCATTAATATTGGAATTTATCGCTCAACAATCATTATATTAATTACTAACGGTAAACGTCGCTATTATACGTCAACATTCTCGTTTGTCGCAATCACGATTGCGATTAGCAACCTCTCGGTCTCCCTTATCCTTTGGTTAAATACCTTTCACGTACGCGCGCGTCACACGCGTTACGCAGGTGCGTAAATGCGCGCGCACGTGCCCAAGAACTGACGTACGTACAACCGCGCGATTCCTCTACCTTAACGATAAGCAAGTGCAGCGTGTCGATGTGAAAGTATGCCGTGACTAAGGAGAGAATTTTCCATTTCGTTATTTACAAGCGCGGTACTTTCGTTCTTCTTGTGCTCGCCGCGGCTTCGATATGCGACCCTTTCTAAACGTCCTTAACCCTCGCCTTACGTTTCTTTCTCTCTCTTACGAATGCACCTTTCCCTCGCGGACGAGCCAGAGAAAGCGCAATAAAGGGTTTTATTCCTTTTGTGCAATGATGGATTTCATTGTTACTATAGATTGTTTCGTAAACAATTTTTACTACTCTCTACGGTTTAGTAACTCTACGGAAATCGAATCAAAGTTTTTTAATAGATATCAGATTTTCAACAACCGAATTTTTCGAAAGTTGTATGACCGAGTCTTTAAAACTTTACGAACTTCTCATGTAAAATTTTATTAAAATTTTACGTGTTTAAAAAATTGTAAATTCTCCTTGATATATATTTTTAAAGCTTTAAAAACATTAATTACTAATTACTAATTTGAAAACATTAGTTATATGTGCGAGGAGATCTTTGTGAATCTCGTAACATTCTAAATCATAAACTTTTGATCGCGGCGATTGATATATTTTATGAAAAGATAACTACGTAAAGCAGTTTCCCTTTCCGGTAGTC
>NW_021849016.1:316850-328736 GCF_003651465.1 Formica exsecta | reverse complement strand
GGGGGGGGGAACTCTTCAATATTTCTTCGGCGCGGCAAACGATTTCATCTCGATTGATATTCCGTCTACATCTTGTGCAAAAAACGAAAGTGAGAGTGACACAAGCCGATCTGTATCAGAGGAAAAATTGCACGGCGCGTTTGACCGAGACGTAACTTGGGTTCATAAAATTACGAAGATAACATATGCGAGACCTCGGAGCAAGCAAATCCGTGAACGAGTTAACACAACTCGTTCACGCGATCAATGCGCTCCTTCTTTCGAAGGTAAGCCAGTGGCAGTCACGGCACCGCAACAACAGAGCGACAATAATGCAACTTTTTTTTTATCTCATGTATACTATTTAGCATATTAGTCGACAGTTTACGACAGACGAGCGCCTCTCTTAGGCGCTAAGGTTAATTCTTAATCTCTATAAGTTAATTTTAATTTTAAACGAGATAAAGAACTTCTATAAGTAAAATAAAGTTCGTATGAAAGCCATTGATCGAAGTTGCACTTGCACATACACAGGGTACGTTTTTGCGATCTTAATTTCAAGAATTCAGTTCCTGATCAAAGTATTGGAGTCGATGCTTCCTTAGCGAAAACATGGAGCGTTGAATATTAAAGCGACATAATCATTTAAGTGATGCCTAATAAAAAAATTGAAGCTGATGAGTTTGGAAATCATTTTCATGTATTTATGCGCGAAAGTTCATTAAAGGTATAATATAATTTCGCAATTCAATTTTAAATGAAGCCTGAAATACTTTTTTTGCAATGCAGACAAAAGAAACTTTTTCGAGACAATAAGACGTAAATTTGGGATGTCAAAAAAAATCTTGCCTTTTTTCTAAGAAACCTTTTTTTTATCATCTATTGGGGATTGACCTGGACACACTATGCCTACAGATCCGTTTACAGGTAGCAGATTAGTACAAAGCAGTTTTTTATTTTGAAGCAAGAAGTCGCAAAAAACACAGTCAATCAAAGCTATAGTTCTTTCAATATGGTATTCTTTAAGTATTTTTGAATATAGGAGTTTATGTTATCACTTTCTCTTTTTGCGAAAATTTTTAAATGACATTTAACTAGATAAATTTTGTTGGTTTGTTACACGTTGAGATTCTGCGAAATTTTGTTTCTAATCTAATTTTACCTCAGGTGGATTTTAACTCACTCTCTTTTCTTAATTCCATGTTCTACAATTTTTATTTTATAATACTTTTTGAGAAATCTAATAATTTTAGTGCTGTTTTAAGTTTTTTGGTGAAAATTATTTGTTTCATTTTTTGCGATTTTCTTCAAAACGAAGCAAAAACGAACAAATCTCTAAAGGACTTTTTGTCTTACATTAGTTTATCGGTCCCCTACACGCTCCTAAAGTTTTGACATTTAAATTGGGGACACCCTGTATATATGTACCTGCAATATCAGAGATTGAAAAGTTGTGATAAACGCTTCTTATTTGAAAGGTCGATTCTAAATCGATCAAACAATCGATTATAGATCGAAGAATGTCAGCAATAACTGACTAGTAATCATCTATATCTTGTAAAAATACAATCGCCACATCGCGGAATTTAAAATAATCGTAACCAGATTGTATGATAGCTTAGTCAAAAGATACAGTTTCTTTACACTCACTTTGGAACTTGTACAAAGTTACAATTGGACATAACACCATCCACATGATATCCGTGCACGTTTCGACTCTTTCGGTTTGCAGTTCTTCTCTGACAACGAAGGAGTCGAGCGTGATAACGTGATTACGTGTGTTGGTTCTTGTTTTTCTTATTTTTTTCAAAGCTGTGAACTATTGCAAAACCGCATGGCTCGTCTATCGTTACGAGCAATCGCTACGGAAAGGGAATCGGGACAAGGTTGGGTTACGTTCCTTAAAATGACGTACGTAAATCGAGCTTTTATAGCTCGCGTGCGTCGTGCATATTTATAAGCGCGTTGCACGCGTATGCGTGAATATCATTGTGCAGCTTTGTACCCCTTTGATATTATTTTGGAGAGCATTATTTGGCTAAAAGTGCAAAACGTACGTGCCAAATATGACGCGTGATTTCAAATTAAGCAAGAATATATCGAGAAAATAGGATAAAGCGTTGTACATCTCTTTCTCTCTCTATATTTTAATATTATTTTGACTATATATCAAGAGAGTTTGAAGTTCACATTTTATACTCTGCGAATGCAAGTTTAATAGATGATGATATTAATTTTTATAAGTAAACTTAATAAAAAGCCACACACACAACATAAATTTCCGTTTATTCCGTATTAATTTTATTATTCATATTGATGATTTAATTATGAAGATAATATATTTATCGAGGAATAATATTTCGCAGCGTTTCGAGATTATAGAACAAATCTTTAATCAACATATTGACATAAACAGAATTTCTTTAAGAGGCACTTACATCTCGCCAGAAAAAAGTTTGTACTTTGATTGCTTGCATGCACGAGTGTAAATTTTGTGTTATTCTGTACAGCAGAAATAAACTTTATTACTGCGACATTAATTTATAATGAGCAGCGTGTGATGAACTGTGTGAAATCAGATAAATTTGAAATCAATATTTTAGAATTCATGTTTGATTAAAGGTACATATTAAGGTTAAACATCAACGTTAATCAAAATTCTGCGAAAACAATTTTTAAATTTTTAAAGAAATAAGTATTTGCTAATTTGAATAAATTTGATAATCTTCTGAGGAAACAAAATATTGAAGAAATAAATATATTTGTAAAACCAAGCGCAAATTCGGATTGTAAGTCTAGCTTGAATATTCAGATTATACTAGTTTAAATTAGAATTTAAAATTAGATATTTAACTTTAAAATATGTGTGTTAATGAAGAAATTACTTTTTTTATTCTACAGTTCATACAATTTAAATGTATTACAACATCACGCATTAAAAAATATTGGGAAACATTAATGAAGCAGAGCTAAACATGATTTATGCTGAAGAAACACACATACTACAAATACTACTATACAATTAATAAATTATTATTAGTCTATCGTATAACATCGACAAAAAACGTGTATTTTCGTAGTGCCAGGTAAAACGGGGGGGAAGGGGGAGGGGAGAATGCGGCATGAAATCATACCAAGCGTTTATGATTTGACTCATCGATTTGAATCATTCATTATCAAATAGAACAATGAGACATTTTTATCCGTCGCGGATGCGAAACGACGACGATCGAACAGAGTCTCTTAGATCGTTCGCTCGATTTCTTCCGATAAAACGACCGGGGCTACCGTCATCGCCGGCGCGGCCGGTGCGGCGCGCTCGCGTCCTTTCAAACCGGAAGAGATATCCGAGTGTTTAATTTATCGGTTACGGAGAATCGGCCGGCGACGTCGGCGCGCAGCGATGGGCCCGGAGGAATGGACAACCGGACGGGGGACTCTCTCTCTCTCTCTCTCTCTTTCTGCGCGCGACTCGGGCTCGCGCGCGCACACAGTTACTTTTCTCTAATTTAAATAGATTGCATAAGTGTTTCGCGGTCCATTCGAGACCGGTCTCTCTTCACACAAATATTATCCGGTCAATTCCGGTCTCCCCTTCTCTCCCTCCCCCGTCTCCTCCTCCTCCTCCTCCTCACCCTCGGAGAGATGCAAGAGATCGCGCTTTATATGCGCATAAAATCACAGGACTCTCTCTCTCTCTCTCTCTCTTTCTGCGCGCGACTCGGGCTCGCGCGCGCACACAGTTACTTTTCTCTAATTTAAATAGATTGCATAAGTGTTTCGCGGTCCATTCGAGACCGGTCTCTCTTCACACAAATATTATCCGGTCAATTCCGGTCCCCCCTTCTCTCCCTCCCCCGTCTCATCCTCCTCCTCCTCACCCTCGGAGAGATGCAAGAGATCGCGCTTTATATGCGCATAAAATCACATACGTATAATTCACACGTAAATTCCGTTGTCTAAGTATGGAATTATCGCAATGATTGATATGTATATGTGCCGCAATATTTAATAATAATAATAAGTTATCTTGGTTTGAATGATATTGCGAAAGGGTAACTGCGTGAGTGCATAAAGTGAATAAATCACAGCGTAACATATTCTCGGGGCTACTAGTAATATATAGAAAGATGCAACTGCGTCTCTAGTATATCACATAATGCAGTACAGGGCGTTGAAATTGCTGACTGAAATCTTGATTTATTATTATAGAGTTTTATAGATAATATTTTCTTAGAGATTGGAGTCTATGATAAGTGTCTACATCTCTTATTAATAGTTTTTATTATGTTTTCGTATATTCTTTTTATATCTGAAAAAAACTACTGTTTGAAAAATCTTTCCCCGAAGATTATCAGATTCTTTTCTTTTGTATATATAATGATATTTATTTGCAATTCTTCACACAATCATTTTAAGATATTTTGCGACAGAGTACCAAAAATGCGCAAAAACCGATATTATTTTGATAGTATGTCGATAAAATTCTTATTTTTCAATGAAAAGCTTGACTTTGCCTCAAGGATAATTTGAAGATAACTTTTGACCGAATTAAAACCGAACGTTACGCAGTAATATTCTACATTCTCTATAGTGATTTTTTTGATGCGACGAAAATGATCGATGGAGGCCCTTGCGAATATCAGCAGCGTCCCCTCGCTACAGATTTGCCGATGCGTCAGTAATATGCAATTCCCCACCGACCCTCCGAGGTCAACAATTTGTTACGGGGACGGGGACGTTCAAGGAACATATCAACAGCGCAGTTGATTGACCTGTTGTTGTTATGAAACGATACATTTTGATACCAGTCCATATCTTTGCTCTATCATTTTATAATAAAATGTGCCCTGTGACAGGAGTAAAGCAGCCAATTTGTGACGTAGACGTTATTAAATACATTCAAGTAGCAAAAAGCAAGTACATTCAAGTGACAAAAAAGATGTTTCTCCATTGTTTGGATTTCGCGTTCAAGTAAATACGTTTGCTTATTACATGCAATTGATAAGTAATCAGGAATGTGGTAAGAGCAGTAATTATATATTAAACTCACAATCAATGAAACATAATGTAATAAAATTTTTGCAGATGAAAAGACAGAGAGAGGGAGGGGGGGGAGAGGGGGGAGGAGAGAGAGAAATGTGGTTTTACAACCATGCAAATTCTACCGAAATATGTTGCTTGAGAATAGCACAATAAAATATTTTTGTCAAACAACAATAGAGTATTTAAAAAGCTGTTTATGGCAGATCTTTTAATACATTAGTAATCTATTTCTTTCGCGCGGATGTTTTATTTTGCCGGAATTTCTCTTATATTTTGTATATCCTTGACTCGACGATATTTTAATTTCGCATATCCTGTTTGGCACATATTGTCGTTTTTTCACAAAATTTGTCCTTACGCTTCTCAAAGCGACAAATTCTCCCACCGTACATAGTCATCATTACTTTATTATTTAGAGAAACGGTACAATGGCCTTTAATAAGATAATAAGTGGTTGTGAAGCAATGAGTTAACACGAAAGTGAGTCGGCAACAGGGCGTTATAGTACAAACGTCCGTAAATGATGACTAAGGTTTGCACCAAACTGCGTGGGCATAACATAATCGTTGTAATAAAAACGTTTCCTGTTTATAGAAAAAACGCTTTTCCGTAAATAGAATTTTTAATGAGGAAATACAATATGCTCTTGTTCACTAGAACTAAACTGATAAATATGTTCTGTAAGATACGGTTTTCCTTTTATCCGTCCTCTTTCTTTGTCTGGATTTTTTCTTTTTTTTACGATTAAAATGTTGGTCTTTTGCACTTTAAAATAAAAGATTAATATTATTATTAATTCAAATATACGTATTAATTTAATTACAATACGTGATAACGTAATAATTTTTTTATATATTTTATATCGTATTAATTGTGTAATAGATGTTACGGACAGGCTTAACAGATGTTTTTGGTTTATTTAAGCGTCATTGCTTTAAAACAAGGAACAGTACGAATTATAAGATTAATTTAATTACTTTATAATAAGTCTGTTTTTTTTTTGGCCACACTTTCTACACTTATTCCCATTCTGTGCTTTCTCTCTTCAAAGGAGCATATAATTATTTTAAATTTCAACGTGTTAATGAAAAAGGCGTTTAATTAAGAGGAAGGACGTATTATATAATTGAATCGATATTCAATTGCGATTTATAATTGTGTAAATATTTGGATTAGTTTATTATCGTCGGAACTTTTGTCGCTTTCAATTATTTTTCATTTATTTCAATAACATTACAAAAAGAAATGAAAAATACATAAACTTGTAGAAATATAAAATTATTTTCACGAAAGTATTTCTCTTACGATGTTTTTCTCTAATGCAGATGAAAAATTTTAATAGATAAAGGATTCTAATAAAAAATTATTTTGAATCGTGGGAATGTAAAAAATCATCAAGATTCATCCCTATTCGCAATTATTAATTAATCAATTTTATAATCATGAAGGGTAATGAATTACCTTGCTCCTTAATTGAACAGGAAACGCGTTTTAAACCTTCCACAAAATCTTCACACAAAACTATATCACCACCAATTAAATTCTTCGGCAAACTCTAGGCCAATATCGGATTTCTTTCCTTTTCTTTTTAACTTTCACGATGGAGCACTTTGTCGCGTGTTCTTCCTTGTCTTCTCTGTTGAACTGTCAGGCGGGAAGCGCGGCACGTTTCACCTGCACGTCTTCGTCCGTCCGCGTGTCATGATCGGCGATCGAAATTCGAGCGTGAAGGAGCGCGCATGAAATCGAACGTCGTCGCGGGAAGCGGGATTCGGACTGCTCGACGAGCCGCTCGAGATTCCGCTCGAGACCCGCTCGCAACTCGCTCCGATCGTTCGCTCCTCCACTCACCACGAGAAGTGTATGTACGCCGCACGAGGGATCAATCAGCACCCACGAGAGAAACGTCGCAAATATTGCTAGCGCGAATTTGCGAAAATTCTTTCGGTGGGCTGTCACTCTCATCACTCTTCTATTTGAATCTCGAAAAAAAATCTTTCTTCCACGGAAAAAAATCACGAAAAAATTGCAAAAGTTTTTATGGACCTCTGAAAACTTTTCCTTATACTTTCTCTCAATTTTAGATTAATGTCTTTATAAATTTATCAACAAACAATGTTCCATTTTTGGACAACCAAAATTTTATTAAGAACAAACTATGATATTATAATCTTTTTTTTTCAATATTTAATTTTTCTGTATATTAAAATATTATTTATTTAATTAAATATTAAATAGTAATAATTTAATTTCTGTGTAGACATTAAAATATCAGTAATTTAATCATTTAATATCAATCTCTGAGATCTTTGAAAGCGCAAACAATGAAATGATAATGTAAAAATACGAGAATGGCGGATGGTGGACCATATGAATCTCTCTGTATAATCTCGGAGAGATGAGCTGATCTTCTCTCGGGCGATGCAACTCGAATGCATGGAGCGTGGCGCATCTGTGGTAGACGGAAGTAATGAATGTGGCCGCTCGCTTATCTAGTTTGACACTTCCTTGCTAGCCGATCGCATGCACGTCCATAAACGGTCGTCGTTTCGAGAAACGTCAACGCGATTAAATCCCGCTTCATTCGTCGATTAATTCATCGATTTACGTAATAGATCGTAATCGAGTTCGGTCTTTGTTATGCCGGTCGCGTTATGCGCGTGCTGGTAACACACAAGCAACGCGTTTCCATTGATATCTTGGAGAATAATATCCGGCCGTAGAACCGCGTCGGAGGATTTGTGCATTCGAATTTCATTCGAAAGAACGTGTTTTACGGAGGCAATTTTAATCTGTTAAAGATATGGCTGTGAAAAATGTACCAGACGAATTTAGCCAATCATTTCAGCAGTTGTAAAAAAAAAAACATCTTTCTTACATCATTTTCATTATATTTATAAATTTTTGATTAATATTTCGTAATGCATTTATTTGTAAACATCCATTTATGTAATGTAATTATGTAAATGTATAATAATAATTTATATATTTTTTTGTTTCCTAAAAAGTGAGATGTTTTTCTAAAAAATAGGATGCAATCTCCTCATACCAATTAATAAAAATATATCATTCAAGAGATTTGATTATAATGCGAATTTTTTTAATTAATTTGAAAGAGATTATTGTAACGTGCGTTTCTTGATTTCTAATTAATTTTGATAACATTATATTTTGACATAATATTACCCATAAGTAAATTATTATTAAACTTACACACACAAACAATTCAAAATTAAATGGAAGAAATATTATATGTTTAAAATTATTTTTATATATACTTTGAAGCATGTATTTATTGTTAATACCTTGTAATCAATAATCAATAATCCTTTAACGGTAAATAGCTGTGTAGTATTTTATTACTAATATTCTTTATTGTTAATTTATTTTCTATCAACGATATCATTGATAAAATATTCGAAATATCTGTTCAAAACATACTGTATAACACGCAATTTTTAAGATGAAAAAGCGAACTATTAGTGGCTATCGCAAGTTTGCGCGCTCGTCGATGATAACGAATCGCGCGTGTATTAAGAGGGACAAAGGAAAGTTGACAGTAGCAAA
Organism: Formica exsecta; assembly: GCF_003651465.1. NCBI lineage: Eukaryota > Metazoa > Arthropoda > Insecta > Hymenoptera > Formicidae > Formica > Formica exsecta. The sequence continues at coordinate 320,144 of NW_021849016.1, read as the reverse complement.
TACACTATCTTTGAAAGAGAGACGTCAAGACACTTCAGCTGACCTTCCAACCTCTGCAGATCGCAGCGGGAATGATAAAACTCTCGAAGAACCAGCCATCGCAGTGCATTTACTGCACTTCGCGACCTGCGTTTCCTTTTACGTCACGTTCTCGTGTTCGATCGAGTCGAGCGATTTTCTGTAATAACGATATCTGCGGATTTTCTCCTCCCGAGAAAATTTCTCGGAATTTTATTTAGCATTACGGTTTCATGTAATTTATTTAGCAAATTATACAACGTATCTTATTTATTGAATTTACATAATCGATTTATCACCGAAAGTTTCTCATTTATTATAAAACTTACTAAATTATCTAAAATATGAAAATATATATAAACACCACAAATAAATAAAATAAAACGGACAAATGTGACAAAGAATAATATATTTTTGGCGTTCCTCTCATCCAGCGCGTTGGCTCTCATGCGTTTTATTCGTTTTATCTTATTTATTTATGGATGTATATAAACACATTATTTTAAAAAATTGCGTTGATTATTAAGCTGTACCATTATTATTGCTTTGAGATCGTTGATTTGAAACAAAATCAAGAGAATAGAATTTTCTTGATAATTTTTTTAATGTATAATATTTAATGTATTAATTTCAATCTTTATTATTTAATAAAATTGTGATATATAATTTGTATCGAATTCAATATTTTATATTCATATTTTTTTATATTATTTTATTATTAAACGTCAAAACTAAAATATGTTTTTTCGTGAATAATTCAATTCTGAATAGACCAATCAGCGATGCATCTACACACTACGGCTGTGGAAAGAATAAATATTACGAGGGTTTAACGTCGCGCTGTTGTGGGATGCGCGTGCTTGAATATTCCACGAGGGAAAAGGGATCGATGTCTGGTTTGAGGACAATGCAAGCAGGTGCCTGCAATCATTCTAATCTTAGTGGCTAATCCTCAGGCCGGTTACCTGCGCAGGTAGGTTTCTGGAAAAATCAGGTACGTGATTTTTTCCCCGTTCTACGTCGTAAAAAATCGGAGATCATAGGTGCGATTTCCAAATAAACTCAACGTATTATGCTAATATACCAAATTTTTTTGTATATTTCTAAAAATACATATTACATAAATAAATCAACTATAGTGCCGGAAAAAGTTTTACACACGTGTGAGTATACTTGAAGGACATTAAGCAGTATTATTATAAGTTATTTAAATAGATACGCACAAAATCAAATATGTATATCCTGAGTAGGAAACATATTAAAAATAATTGATAATTAAAAAGATTATATGGTTTTTAAATGTGTTCTTCTCTCTGCTTGAATTTCACTAATTTCAGTAAAAGCATGTATATGTCCGATTATGATCAAGATTGTGGCGACTTCGGATTTAATATATTTTAATAAAATCGCGAATATCAAATGGGATATTTAAGCAAATAATGAACGGCGACTCGATGAACTAGTCCGTGTTTTTCTTAGAAGGATATATGTTTGGGTATATTTTTTATATAATTTTTTATTATCAAAAGAAAAGCAAATGCGTTCCAATAAAAAAAAATATATAAATATTTGAGTCATAAATATAGTAAGTTTAAACAGAAAATTTCCAAAAAGAAAAACACAGATTTTATAAATCTTAAGCTTTTTGTGAGATCTCTACACTTCAGGATATTTGGAGAGTTGAATTTTTGGATTCTAGTATGACATATATTTTTTGCGCGACGTTTTCCAGGAATAAGTCATTGAAATTAAAAAATGTCAAATCTGAGACAATAAATTTCTATTTTATTTGTGCACAATTTTCTCATGCGTGGAATTTGTCGGGTGAAATATCTTTTAATCTCAATTATTCACCGCATTGTGCAAAAGAAAGAAATAATCTGCCAAGTACATGAGAGATTTGTCGGGACTCTATTCTATAGATTCTTTGACTGGCTTATAAACGATTTCTTTTCTTACGCTTGTGTGATGAAATTCTTCGTTCAAGATCGACTTTAGATATAATCAATGAACAAAGAATTTGTGTACTTAAATATTATAATATATCTTAGTTTCTTGATTCAGAAAAATGTATAATTATGATATTATTAATCATGATTTATTATATGATTAATATTCAACAACTATATTGTTTATAAGAATTGACATAAAAACTTGTCCATCATAATCCAACTAGATTGGGATACTCGAGAATCGCATCGCTATACGTCAAAGAAGATTGATTTGTGACGAGTACATTATGAATTCAAAGATCTTGATTCTTTATGTATTTCATAACTCGGGGTGGTGCTTATTATTATTATCGCTATGTCATTCGGTACGATCGTGACGGTGGCAATGATCTTGCCAAGGCTAGACAAGATCAGGCACGTGGTGATGATAATGATAGCGAGAGGAATTACCATCCACGCTTGTGCGCAATCAGCACATCCTTGAAAATTACATTATACAGATTCTGGAAAGACTTTAATTTCGATCGATAATCGAATATACAATTACTCACTCATTTCACTTTTAAAGTCTGCTTGAATTTCGAGCATAATGAGCGATACGATCCGACGTACAATAATAATAATGATAACGATATATCTAAAAAACAGTGGTTGGTTTGCAGACTTGTTACAATTTTCTCTTTGTGATAATGCACATGTAGTATACATTACATCACCGGATGTTCCCTTGTCGTCGACGTTAGACATTAAGGGACTTAAACTAAGAGAAATGGGAGTTGCTCCGCACAACATGCTCGCTAAAGGCAGTGAGAAAGAGAGAGAGAGAGAGAAAGAGAGAGAGGAGGAGAAAATGAGTTACGTAATGATTTAACATAGATGACAAAGGAATATTGACAAATTGAATTAGTAATATATTCATAATTATGCTTTCGCAAAATTACATCTTTGTTATATTTTATTGAAGATTATTCCAATTAACTAAATATAAATTATGCAAAGGATCAAAAAGCTGTCTAATGTCTTGAATTATGAATACATCTGCGCGATTTAAAATTTTATACATAATTTTAGTCTATGAATTAGAGAAGATAAATGCTTTTATAATTAATTTATTTTTATACGTATAAGTTGAATAAACTTTAAATGTCATTACAGTTGTCTGTCGAACTGCTCTAATGTCCTTCAAGCATGACTAATTGATTAATTAATTTAATTTTTTGTATCTATTTTTGAGCATAATTACATTGCTTCGTGTAGATCTTTATTTTATCTTTCTATTCTAATATGTACAGAAAGAAAGAGATAGAAAGAGAGTGAGAGAGGG
>NW_021849016.1:274901-316813 GCF_003651465.1 Formica exsecta | reverse complement strand
AAAAAAAGAAAAAAGTGTGGAGAGAGGGGGGGGGGGAGACAGTCTAATTATTTTAAAAATAATAAAATTATATTGCTTTAAAAATAACTGTGCTTTCTTTTCTAATTATCATATGTAATAGAATTGAATAAAATATTATGTAATAAAATTACTCATTTATCGCTAAAACGTTCTTATTTTTATATTTTTAAAGTATTATACTTATTACATAAAATCGATAAACAAAAACTCAACTTTAGCAGAGAGTCTGAATTACGTAACGATGTTTCTTAATCCGTTCACTCTGACGCGCTTTATTTTAAGATATCTCTTTACCCTACAGCAAGTAAAGCATCGCTTTCACCGGGATCCTTATTAACAAAGAATATCGCTCTCGTCTGTAGACCGTTTAAGTTTGCAGGGCCGCGGGGGCGTTCAATGACAGTTGCGTGCCCGACGACGTAGACGGGCCCGATTACTCGCGTGTAACCGCGCGCCGAGATGTAACACGCGTCAACTGCTCTGATATGACAACTCGAGACTAACCATCAACTGCGGGACAATCTAGCCATCAGTCTTAAATGGAATATATTTACAGCCGGGCCGAGAGAGCGCGGCGATGCCCAACACGGTGACATCAGCACATCCGCTTTCCTTCGTCGGCAAGCTCTCTGCTTTTCATGGTCATTTATTCGTCTAAGGGGGAGCCTTGTTCTTGCCGAATTAAAGTTTTCAATCTACGATCGAGACCGTTGCAATCGCGATGAGTTTGATTGTCGATATAGATACGGATGTCGAGGATTTGATTATGTAATGAACGGTGATTGCAACCTGATAGCTGATTGATTTTGAAAATTGAATTGATCATAATTAATCGCTCCGGATTGTATCTGATGGTAACGCTTGGTACGTGATTGTTTTAGATAACAATCTCTATTGCATTGTATGCAAAGCAAGATTATGTCGTTGAAAATAATGTGCGAGATAATCTTCTGTCTACGAAATATCTCAGAGTATCAATAAGTTTCTCCTACAAACGGTTCACAGTTTTGTAAAATATGTTACAGATTGAAACAAATTTTTTTATTTATTTGCGATTAAATATATCATATTAAGAAATAATTATATCTAATATAAAAGTCGGTCAGATGGAGGATACTAAATAATTTGCCGTCATTCTCGACGTCATTGTCGACGTTTCTCGTTTTAGATCGATTTGTTCACAGTTTTGTAAAATATGTTACAGATTGAAACAAATTTTTTTATTTATTTGCGATTAAATATATCATCAGCATCATTACATGTATTAATTATATGTTAAGTGTTTATAATGTGATTATAGTAATTGTGTCGAAGAAAAAGTTAACATCTTTTTTTTACATTTTAATTTTTCTTATATATTAAAAGAGTAAAAAAAAAAATATATATATATATATGTTTTTAGTATTTTGTGACGTGACGAAAATATCCAGTTCTCGACAGAGAATGCATAACCGACCGGCTTTTGCTGATCGGGCATTCCGTTTGATAACTACGCCAGATAAAGGAAGGTCGATAAACGTTATACGAGAGTGCCACTCTGTAGACCGACCATGCCATCGCGGGGGAAAACTAGTCGGCTTTTCAGGGTGGAAGGTAATCGGTGGTAGAGCGCTTGCGCCTGAAACACCCCCCCCCCCCCCCCCCCCCCCCCCCGTGAAAATTCACCCCTCGTTGTTATCGCCATGTCGGGAACCGGCAGTTCCATCTCGGGCGGACACGCAGCAGGATAGGGTAGATAGACAGATTTTTCGGCGCGGTTTTTCTCGTCGATCGCTCGTGGCGCGATTGCTCGTGTCGATCGGATGATCGGGTGATACTTGTCGCACGACCGTCGGACAAGTATGCGAAGGAAAGAGCGAAGGTCGAAAGGCGTTTGAAGATGCAGCTTCGATCGGTCCCTACGAGCGGAACGAATATCCAGTCGCGTCCTCGCCGCGTCACTCCGCGTCGTCGTCATCGTGACGGGACGTCGTTACCGCTCGTCGTTGCCCCGCGAATCGGTCCCACGGGGCCCGTAACCGTCGAGGGATGCTCGCGGAGATGGTCCGGTTGTCCTACCAACACAGGGCATTCTACTGCTACGTGATTCTAAGCGTGTGGATCTTCCTCCTGGTCGCTGGTAAACGCAACCTCGTGACCGCTGATTTTATATGCATTTAGGGAGGGATGGGGGGGGGGGGGGATGGTTCTGTTAAATATCCTTATCGAAATCAAATTCTTAGAAATCGATGTAATTTCACTGACAATTAAGTTCGATTGCTATAAACACGCGAGAATGATTGTGTGCGTTTATTTGCGACAATACAAATCAATAAAATATATATTTTGTCGTACCTATAGAAAATTGAACTCGTCGAAATTCAACCCACATATATTATTGGATATTATATATTGTATACCGTGTTTACGTCGCGTTTTATATGCTTGTAAAACGTGCGTTCGTAGATTTTTAGTTTCATATTTGATTGTTAACTTGTCGAACTTCGAGATGCTTAAATATTTAAACCCTTTCAGCATGATTTTAGCGAGTTTTTATTTTTAAATATAGGGTAAGATGTATATATATGTATAGATGTTGTCGCAGCTATACACTTGAGCGCTTCTGTTCGTTATCACTTGAGTTTTAATAATAGAGCTATAACACAGTAGAGAACAACTTTAGTTTTTCAATAACGAATTAGCTGAATATTGTCACGTGTTATCAAGGCAACTTGACTATTCTACTTTCTTTTTTTCATAAAGTAAGGCAACTGTGCGATCATAGTTGACACAGATGTCAACTGATTGCAGAAAAAAAAATAAATCCATTAAAACCAGTTTAATCTCTCTCTTCATATTAGATAGATTTTTTGTTAAAGCACAAATCGGGAGAAGGACTGTTTTTTAATACAAATTTGTTGGAAGTTTAATTATTTTTGTCGATATTAATATTTTAATATTTTATATATATGTACATATATAATTTCATATAAATCTAACATTATATATATAATATATTTTTTATATTAATATTTAAAAAACTTTATTATTCATTAAAAAATTAATAAAGAATGTTGCGCTTATGCAAACAAGCGTGATAGTTTAATTCAATACAAAGTTTGTTTCAATACAAATTTGCATTAATTGCATGTTTACACATTAAAGTCGATGCATGGGCGTACATAAAAAGAGCTTCATTTTTTTCTGCACTTCAAACCCGAGTAAAACAAGAGCTTTGCCTTTTTGTTTTGCCCATGCAATCATCATCAATGACGATTTACGATTCTCGGCTTAGTTTTGTATATATGTATAGTTATATTTTCAATTTAAAATATCACAAAAACTATAAAAGAGCACCATCTAATTTCAGACGTAAATTAGTCAGAAATATACCATCTACAACGTACCTATATGTTGTCAAGATTAAGATGATCTGTGCAACTTTTTGTAAAAAATTACCAAGTATTTTTGCAAAATAAAGTACAAATCTTTTATATCCAATCAGTGTATCTCATCCGTTCATTATTATATATGTATGTATGCACGTATATTGTAGGTATATCGTCTTTTATATCGGCGTTTAAATAAAAAGATTTTTAAGCCGCGCGATATCAAAGACACGTCTACACTTCTCTTTAGTAATTTCTCTTAATATAAGATAAAATAGTTAAAACATATTTAGTATATCTGATCACAAATGATTCACACGGATATATTGGATGATTGCATAAGTTCGTGCCCGATTTTCATAGATGGCATTAAGTTACTGCATGGCGGAGTTCTATTGTTTTCGTGTGGTAATTGTTGCTTACACCGAATAGATGACGTTGTCTTATGTCAATTTAGCGTCAGACATTGTTCAGATAAGTCCATTTGTGCATAAGAGAAATCATTAAAAATGGAGAACGAAAAGGTGCATTTGCGGCATGTAATGTTATATGAATTTCGGAAAGGCGTGAGTGTTGGGATTGCACAAAAAAATATTCAAACCGTTTATTTGGACCGCGCTCCTGCTCTCCGAACAGTCAAAAAGTGGTTTGGCAGATTTCGAAATGGTGATTTCAACATGGAGGATCAACCCCGCTCTGGACGGCCTTCTGGCATTGATGATGACATTGTGCATGCCTTAGTGGAAAGAAACCCAAGGATTACAACTGAGGATATTGCTGAGAGGCTGAACATCGATAATTCAACCGCTTTTCGTCATTTAAAAAAGCTTGGATACGTTTCCAAGCTTGATACATGGGTGCCGCATCTCCTGACTGAAAGGAATAAGCTAAACCGTATGACTGTGGCTCTTTCTCTTCTCGAGCGTAACAAAAAAGAGCCTTTTTTAGATCGAATGGTAACAGGCGATGAAAAGTGGATTCTCTACAAAAACGTACAGCGAAAGAGGACATGGAAAACAGCAGCTGAAGGAGCAGAACCCGTAAGCAAAGGCTGGCTTGCATCCGATGAAGGTGTTGCTGTGTGTTTGGTGGGATCGCAAGGGAATTATTTACTTTGAGCTGCTCCGACGCGGCGAAACAATCACGGCGGACAAGTACTGTGAGCAACTAACTAGACTCGCTGCAGCTATTCTAGAAAAACGTCCGATTTTGGCCAATCGAAAAGGCGTCATCTTCCACCACGACAATGCTAGGCCACACGTCGCTCAACAGACGTTGCGAAAACTGCAGGAGTTGCAATGGGAAATTCTGCAGCACCCGCCATATTCTCCAGATATTGCGCCTTCAGATTTTTATCTGTTCCGGTCTTTGCAGAATAGTTTAAATGGCAAGAATCTCAATTCCGAGGAAGTTGTCGAAAACCACCTTACAAACTTTTTTCAAGAAAAATCAAGTTCTTTCTTCAAAAATGGAATCGACAAGCTTATAGATCGTTGGAAAACCATTGTAGAAAAGAATGGAGACTATATAATTGATTAATAAAAGTGTTATCTCTAAAATATAATCTATTGAAGTTTATATTTAAATCGTTCACGAACTTATGCAATCACCTGATATTTTGACATATATAAATATCTCCTATTGTTGTATTTATGCAATTGAATAAAAACATTAGGAAAGAATGTAATAAAATGTAAATTTAGAATGTAAAGATTACAAACAATTTTTTTTTCATTGCGCAGGCATGTATAAATATATCGGCGTGGATGAGAAAACTTCGGTGCAAACGAGAGTCTTAAATAATGATCTGTTGCTCCGAGAATTCCCGAGAAATTTAAAATCGGACGCGAAGACGAAGAAGATCTTTCGTTTTTGCAATTTACCGCATGAGATAGCTGCAGAGACCGAAGGTATGTTCTATACGATTATTCTATTTTTGTATAAAACATGACAAACATCAAAATGGGATATATTCCAATTATGTTATATTATTATACAAGATCAATAATTACAATTATTCTATTTTTGTATAAAAGATGACAAACATCAAAATGGGATATATTCCAATTAAATTATATTACGAGATCAATAATTACTAGTCATGTACTAAAAGATGTCTAAATATATTAAAAGAAATCATTGTTGAAGCTCTTTGCGCATAATAAAATCGCAATAAATAATTAAAATCAATATTTTTTATTACCTCGCATACTCGAATCGCGAAAAATAATGTCCTTCTTACATCACGTAATTATACAATACGCATAAGGCGTTTTGTTCTTCAAATAGGTAAACTCGATGGTAACTTGACATTAGGCGGCATCCTGATCTTCATCCGTCACGGCGACAGAGGTCCTTTGACGCATATACGAAACATAAGCAGCATAAATTGCGGCGGCGAAATTGGCGCCGGAACTGGCGTAACGGAACTGGAAACGATTTACGAGAATTATGTAAATTTTGTGCAAAATGTGTCGAGCTACTCGAAGACCGCCTGGGCCCAGTTCCTGGGCCCGTTTCACGGGCTGCCCGTGCTGCCGGCGAACGCGCGCGACTGCAAGATCGGTCAGCTGACGACCCTTGGCATTCTGCAGCTGCTGAAGACTGGGATCCTGTTGAGAAACGCGTACTATCACAAGCTCAATCTCGGCAACGGCACCACCTTCGGCAAGGACGTCATTGTTTACAGCACTTCCTACCGCAGGACTGTGCAGAGTGCCGTCGCGTTGCTCTACGCGCTGTTCGAGAACGATGGTTTCCAGAGCCTGGCGAGGATCAGTCTTCAGGAGAGCCAGAGCTATGCGTTCTGCAATAACGAATGCGCTTGTCCTGCAGCTGAGAAATTTCTGAAGCAGCATTTAAAGGTAATTGCACGAAGACAAACACGAGTGTAAATATATAAGCCACGCATTTAGAATCTAATTTTTTCACCTAAAAAAAGTACTTCATCTGGATTCTATTTATTATTTTATATTATTTATAAAATTACTGTAATTTTATTAATAATATCTTTTAATAATAATTTTTATATAAATTTGTATGAATTTTTAAATGCATGCTTTTTATATATCAGTTTAAAAAATTAGATCATGAAACGTTCTTTTTTTTCTATGAGATTCGAGTCTGATATGGAAATTTTGAATAATTGCGGCGGCACATTAATTATTCAAAGAAATATTTATAGACTTACATTATTGAAACTTTCTTTGCACGTTTCACTTTTTAGAAAGATATATAAAGTTGATATTGCTCTTTCTTTTCATTTTTTAAAGAAGATTCAATAAAATATTATATTGCGCCGTGACTGTCTTATTGAAGCAAGTTTTAATGATCTGAAATCTTCCTCGAAGACATTAAATAATCTGCAATAATCTCGTTCTTTTCTTGCTTTCTCAGGAAATCCAATAAAATTACGTAGGTCATTCAAGGCTGTCACACAAATAACTGATATTGCAACGTACGTTATCTGAATAAAATACATGCACGCGATGATAATTTTTTCTATAGAAATAATCTTGCGTTAACGCTGTCTGTATGTTGCACGTGACATATGAAAAAACATCACATGCATATGTGATGATGTCAATTTTTTCTAAATTAAAATTTCACGGATGAAACCACATGATCCGTTCCAATGTTTCAACGTGTAATAATAAATATTTTGATGATTAAGTTTCGAGTTGAAACCTCGTGTGGAAAAAAAGATCTACTTCAATATAATTTTGACGAGTAGGACAAAGAGACCAGAAAACTTTCTTCACAAAGAATTCAGAATCTAATTAACTCTATTTAAGAAAGCAGTGTTGTAGCTTTTCTGTTTTTTTACATATATATAGAAATACTGAAAAACAAGATGAAAATTGTGCAAATTAAAAACTTGCACATTACTTCCTCATTATTTCGCTTACAAAGCTTAAGCTCCTTAAAGTAAGCAGGTTTTACAATTTTGGCTTCCTCATAGAGGAAAATATTTCAAAATTTGCGAAAGTTCTCAAAAAATTCAAAATTTTATAAAAAATGAAACCAATCTTCACCAAATTCAATACCAACCATTCTTTAATGATACTCTATTTATGTAAAAAAAATTAACCCAATATCTAAAAATGTGCAAAAGTTAGAGCGTGTGCAAACATTTCTCAAAAAATTCAAAATTTTATCAAATTCTCAAAAAATTCAAAATTTTATAAAAAATGAGCTCTTTCACCGATCCTCACCAAATTCAATATTAACCATCCTTTAATGATACTTTTAAAATTTTAAAAAATTTATCCCGATATCTCAAAAATTTCAGAAGTTAGAGGTTGTACAATATACATTCCGTACATACACACATACATACATACATACAGACATTTTTTAAAAATATGATTTTTCGATGTTTTAAAACATTCTAAACACATTGGCATAGAAAACAGGAAAAAAATTTTGTCACGAAAATAAAGTTTCCTCTATGAGGAAGAAATATAATTTAATGCTCTTAAACACATTGGCATAGAAAACTGGAAAAAAAATTTTGTCACAAAAATAAAGTTTCCTCTATGAGAAAGCAATATAATTTAATGCTCTTGAGAAAATATTCCCGAGAAGCTCCGAGATGCGTGTTTGCTATGAAATCGTACGAGGCTCTCCGCAAGTTACTCCTCTACTTTCCCCAGGAGACTTCCAACCATCTAAGATCTCATCCAGCCGTTGGTGAGCTGATCAAGCAGGCGGCGAGTGCCGTGTTCGAGCTTCCGGATCAAGCGCAGACGTGCGACCCGAATACGCTGAGGGACGCTTTATTAACGTACGTGTGCCACGGCGCCTCTCTACCGTGCGCCGATCTCGCGGAGGACACTTTAAGAGCGACCGCGCAGAGGACGTGCGTCAAGAGCGACCACGTTACCGGGCTGTTCGCCTACACGGACTGGGAGTCCAAGCAGATCGCCAAGAGCAGCAGCCGCAACAAGTACGGGCTGCTCAAGGCGTATGGGATGCTGCGCGGCATCGTCACCTTCATGCTACGCATCATCTCCGAGGCCAGACCCAAGATCGTCCTCTACTCCGGCCACGACAAGACCCTGGAGTACCTCGCCACCGCTCTCGGCGTGGTTTCGGACGTGGCGACGCATTACGCTTCGAGGCTCGTCATCGAGATCTACAAGATCAATCCGCGGAATGATAATCGCCTCGCCAGCGACTTTTATTTCCGCGTTGTCGCCAACGGTCGAGATCTCACACCGAAGATCCCGTTTTGCCGAAACGCCAACACCTACGTCAGCGATGATGGGGAACAAGGACCAGGCAAGAAGAGCGNNNGAGCGTCGTCAAATTGTGCCCGATAGAGAACATCGTCCGACAACTGCACGACGACTATTTCATGCCGTTTAACGCGACGAACTTTAAGGATGCTTGTTCGAGTCACAAGATTCGCTAAAATTAATTATGGTCGAACAAGAAGATTCTCTATAAGAAAGTAGACAAGTTAAAAGGAATTGAGAGAGAATTATTTGATAATAAATAATATATTGTCCTCAAAATTATAATATCTTAAGATTTTTAACACTTTTATAGGTTCTCCTTTTTATCTCTCTTTATTCTCAATATAATGGGACTTTATAGTTACTCTATTAGTAACTACAAAGTACTAAATACCAAATATATATGAGATATAGAAGAAAAATCTATTTGATCTATATATCTCAATTTTTAAAATAAAAGATTTATGTCTTCTCTTGTAATCCTAATAGCTTCGTGTCTTGGAGAATAAAAATTAATGAATAGAAATAAAAAGAGAGGAATGAAGAAACATTCGAGATAAGAGTCAATCTCTTGTTATAGAGATTAGAAAATTATGACTTTATGAAGTGAATTCTTATCAATTCTTTTTAATTCATTTACTTTTTGCATAGCGATTCGATCTATCGAATGGATCGAATGAGTTTCTGACTTGCATTATGTGTCGTAGAAAATAAGCCAACGTGAAAGTAATTATTAATATTAACATTCGAAAAAATTTAAAGAGATAATCCTTAAACTTTCTTATGTACAGTGGGGTGTAAACCACACTTATGTTAGAACGCAGTCTTTCCACCTAACAAGAAAGTAATTCATCTTGATTCTATGTAAAATAGTTATATAGAAATATTCAAAACAAGCTCAGTTAAATTTTCTTTTTACATTTCAATATACATTAACGCGCATACATCTAAGAAAATCTAGGATTGTCAAAAATTATAAAACTAAAAAAAAAAAAAAAGAAAAAACACGAAAAAAAAGAGTACATAAGTTGTCATCCTAGAAAGGAACAAAAAAAGAGCCTTATCCTCATAGATCATTTGTCTAAAACTTTAAAGTATCTTTAGATAAATCGAAGAACGATAGCGCTAATGAATCGATTAGTCGATTATCACATATATTTTATCATACACACTCTAATGTATATATGTAAATATATATATATTTAATGTTCTAGAAATATATATGTATACTAAAAACGCAGTCGTATTTTTTCTTCGATAATATGCATAATATAATAGACAATTATGACAAAATGAAGATAATACAAAGAAGATTCATTATGTTTTGAAGAAAATTTTATATGATAGTTTTTTCTACGACTGTGTATTCATCTAATTAGTGACACTGTTTTACGTCAATTTATATATTTAACAAAGAACACAATTACATGTATATTAAAAGATTGATTGTTTATTACAAATCTCGGAAAAAGTATTCATATTACATGCAATTCGCGATATATAAAAGGCTTATTATAATCTGTCGATAAATAAATAATGAACGCGTTTTACAGCGTACAAGGCACACGCAGGTTTACATGCTTTCTCTTTCTCTCTTTCTCTCTCTCTCTTCTATACTACCTACAATATATTACATAACTTATGAAATAATAATATCATAAATACAAGCGCAATGTCCAGCTAACATCAACTTTCGCAGAACATGCTTTTATTTTGCTAACAATCAATAAAAGCCTCTCATGTGTCTTATAATACTAAGATCTACGCTGTAACATGTCCTTAATGACTTCTCATACTTCATTTCTTTCGTTTCATAATCAATTTCATTTTTTATAATTCTTCAAGTGACATTTAGAAGTTGCGTCACTGTAATCAATAAGTGAAAGATACCGCGAAAATAAAAAAAATCTTGCATGAGATAGTAATGCGAGTTAAAGATATACAAAGTCGCAGTCTATATTACAGAGTCCATGTAAATGCCCAGTTCCGATTATTTCCGGTCAAGCTGACGAAATTTGCATTTCTCTCATCAGTTGAGTTCATGATCAATTATGATCAATTAGTGCAATGTAAATCGTGCAGTCGAACGGAAATAGAAATCCCATGCAGATCGGTCATTGACGACTGCAATTTAGTACAAAATACAGGACGTGTTTATCAAAAAAGGGGAAAAAGAATTATAATAAATGATAAAATAAAAAATGCAAAAATTTCAGTGATTTAAAAAAAAAAAGTGAATATATCAAACGCAAACGACATCCGAACAAGATTTTAAATCCTCACTGATAAAAAATTCGACGATTTCTATAATTCAGTAGAGAAAGAGTCATTTATGTATTATGTTCGCGGTCGCGAGTCAAAATTGACAAATTTACAAATTTATATTTAAATCCAGGGATTTACAATTTTGATCAAGTCCAAAAAAATCTACGTGTCTAAAAATCTAAGAAAAAAAAAAAAAAAAAAAAAAAAAAAAAAAAAAAAGAAAAAAAATTCGAAAATTGTCAAGCCGTGTGAACAAACTATTTAAAGAAACACGACCTATATGATGATTGTTTAAACGATTACATAATATTCTTAATGCTAATATTACAGAGCTAAACTTCTCCTCTTTTTCTCTCTCTCTCCTTTCTCCTACAAGTTTTAAAAATATAATGTTATTCTGAGATAATATGACTAGTTCCTGACTCTGCCAAAACTGCGTCAAGTGTCTCTTGAAAATTTTTTACTTCTTGATAATACTGTTCAAGGACATTCATTCCGCTTAATTTTCTGGAACATACAAATTTGTTAATAATATATAATGTGTATAATAAATGTTGTAATAAAAAATGCAGACTAAATACTTCAAATTTCATTAAGCAGTCAAATGTAAGCCAAATGCTGTTATATGCTAATAAATAGAAGAATATGACGAGATGGTGAAGTTTCGAGTTCGTGATTAAGTTGATAACTTGATTTCAACAATATTGCTTTTAAGACTCTCTTTTTTTTAGAACACATACATACAATACAATAATCTAATATATCAAATTAGAGATATATGTTTCTTTGTTGGATAATTGCTTTGTCTTTTCACATTTTAAAGAGATTTTCGATAAATAATCATCTCTAGTGTAAATTTCATAGAAAAATATATAATACTTTTGTCTTTTTTTACCTACTTTGTCGTCCTTTCTCTCACCGGTGGGGAATAATTGGACGCAATTTTGATGGTAGGCGGCACATCAATTATTAATTGATCTATACTACCTATAATAACATTAGCACCCACGCGTTTTCCTATTCGCCAACGTTGGGTCAACCACTTCATCCTGTATATACTGACTATCGTTAACACAGCGATCCTGAAGCGCACCGTTTTTTTCCGCGACGATCGCGTGTAAGCGCGTTGATTTTGAGTCAATTGCGCGAGCACACATAATGTATTCTCCTCGCAATACTGGTAAGTGCTAACGATGCACAGCAAATATTTCTTCTGGAATGCCAATGCCTTTCGTCTGCTGTCCACTCGTAAGTATGAGCCATAAAGTTTTTGCAACTGGAACCCATATATAAAGAGTAAGATATATATATCATTGCTATTTACTCTAAAATGTATAATTGATTAATCTTTGTGCATATAGATGTTAAAAAAAATATAAAATATAAGAGTGCAAATAATGCATTAAAATTAACTGTTGTCTTTTAATGTTTCAAGATAAAAAAATTGAATCCATATACAATATTTCAATTATTATAATTATATTATAATAATTAAAAATGCACAAAATTTGATACCCTTTCAATAGAAATTGTTGTTGAATTGCTGTTGGATGTAGGAGCCTGTCCATTTTTCAGTTTCTTTATCCGTCCTTCAAGACAGCTTACACGCTGCATCGCTGTGTCCCTATCTATCGTTATCTTGTCAAGTTTTCGTTTAAGATTGTTTTTCTCGACAGAGTATTTCTCAACTAATTCATTTAATTCTTTAATTCTTTGTGCGAAGCTCGCTGTATCTTTGTTGAAATTCACCAGCTTGTTCCTCGTATCTTCCTCTCTTTCGGCAACGGTTTTTAAGCTTGGCTGCAAATTCTCGATCCAGTCCTTTAGATTCTTCTCTTTCTCTTTTGCTATTATCAGTTTTGTATTGAGCTCAGTCTCTCGCTCTTTCAAGGATTCCACCATATGTGTAAGCTTCAGCTCCCGATCCGAGGATTCTTTCAGTTTTTGCCTCGCAAGATTTATGTCAGCCTCCAGATTTATCCTAGTTTCCCGAGCAATGCTAATCTCTCTGTGCAATCCTCTGATTTCGTCTAGTTCAGCATCTCGTTGCTCTTGCTTCTTATTTTCAGCTTCCATCATCATTTTCAGCTGCTTCTGCAGATGATCACACTCCTCTTCTTGCAATTTCAATTCTTCCGTGGTTCTGTGCAGATTTGCTTCCATGATTTCCTTCATCCCGTTAGCTAACGCTACACTGCTGATCAGTTTTTCCCGTTCTTCTGTTGCAATTTCCAATCGTTTTTCGTATGTACTCATCTCAGTTTCTAATCTCTTTATATTTTCCCGCAACTCCGTATTTTCGCGACTTCCCTTGGGATCTTCGCTTGTCCTTAAATACAAAAAATTAAAAAATTAAAGATTATACAACACGAAAAATCATTTTTGGAAAATTTAGATTTTTTTTTATGCACTTGTCATCTCATTAAAATGTAATTATATTCTGTCGTCATTGATATCTATCGCCAAATATGTCAACAATATATCTTTGACAGTTTAAATCTATAATTCTCGAATAACATGTGAAGGTAACATAAGCAAAATATTACAGGCAGGACCGCATAATATATAAAAGCAATAAAAGATTAAATAAATTAAAAGTTAGCATGTATACCTCTCTGATTTATTTTGCGCAGCTGCAGCGGATCTATGCAAGTTTTCGGTTTCTATTAATTTCTTCGTGGACAGAAATTGTGATTCTAGATTAATCTGCTGTTGCCTCATCGATGCTAAATCATTACGAAGCTTCCCCTCGTTCTCCAGAGAGGCTTTCAGTTTTTTCTGCAGAAATTCGATCAACTCTGTGTCCTGAGCTCGTCCCACTTCCGTTTTCCGACGATGTTCTTCTATCTGCATCCTTAAAAACTTTACCGTGTTTCTCTCTGACACAAGTTCCTTGTCTAATTGGACTACCTTCTTTGTCTCTTCTGCCAAATCCGCCTTCAATTGTAGAATACGATTCTCGTACTCAGCGATCTGATGTTTCATTAAATCACGTTCAATTTCGAGATCCTCTTTCAGTTTTTTCAGTATCTTATTGTCTTTACAGATCTCGCTCAACTTCTGCTGATACTCTTTCGTCGCTCCTTCGACGATCTCCTCGTTGTTATCGTTTTTAATAACTTGCATAATTTGCTTATCCAATCGCGCGGAGAGATTCAGTTCTCGTTGGACCATGTCTTCAATATCGCTATCGTCCTGCGAACATTGCGCGGACGCATCTTTTAACTCTAATTCTTTCTGCAGCTTTTGTACTATATTTTTCAACTCCTCGTTCAGCCTGCGCTCATCCTTCAATTTCCTCCTCAGCTCCACAACATTACCAGATTCTTTCATCTTGTTCTGAATAGTTTCCAGCGCTTGCTGCAAGCTCTTACTATCGTCGCTCATCTGCCTAATTACTTTGTCCTTTTCTTTCAGAAACTCCTGCAGATGATGGATTTCTTGGTCTTTGTTACTGACAGAGGATGAAGGCGACGATGCGCCTGAGTGAATATCGCTTGTCCGTTTTGCTATCTCCTCCAATTTACGGATAATCTGATCTCGATTATTTAGACCGTCCGTCAATCGCAAGATCTCATCATGTAACTCAGCGATCTCCCGTTCGCGCGTATGAAGCTTCGTCTTGAATTCGTACAACTGCTTGTTCTCGTTTTCGATTTCAATATTGCGTGTCTGAAGAGTTTCCAGTGCAATATCCTTCTCTAGAACGAGTTCCTTGAATCTTTGCAGTTCCTGCATCTTCTCCTGCAGTAAGAAGCTGTTGTTTTTTATTTGATCCTTTTCTCTAATTGTTATTTCTTTTTTCAGCTTTGTGTTCTCCATATTCAACTCTGTGATGATCTTTTCATTTACTTGCATCTTGTTCTTGTGATCTTCAAGCTCGTCTGTCTTTAATTTTAAAATATTCTCGACTTCTTCCAGATCTTTCTTTATTTTACTCTCCGATGCCTGAGTCAATTCATATTGACCTTTATAAAAATTTTTATCTCGTACCAGGTTTTCAACAATTTCCTTATACTCATCCTCCAACTCTTGATATTGTTTCTGCATGGAAGCCGACTCGATTTCATATTTGTTTAAAACCTCGGACTTTAATTCCAGTTCGAGTTGCAGAGTTTGCAGTTGATTTGACAAGTTCTCAATTTCCTTCATCTTTTCATTAAGTAATTCTTCGGTTTGTCGAGAATCTTCGCTGACATCATTGTTCTTAGGAGATGATAATTTTGATTCGTCTTCGGTATGGTGTAGCTCCATTTCCGAATGACGCACATCATTACTGAAACTATGTGTGTGTGAATCTAAATCCAATGGTGGAACTTGCGCATCTATTTTGTCTACATTGAGTAAAGGTGTTTGTGTAGTATCAAAAGTGTTTGTAGTTAATGTGTTCTTCGATACAGATGTAGGAACTCTGATGCTGGAGATATTTTGTGATATCATCATGTGTGTTGCATTAATCGCTCGAATAGCTTCAGGGAATTCCTCGCATTCCGAATGTATGGAAAGAATATCGCTCAATGTTCGCGCGCTGTTCTTAGCCTCTGCTTGTTTTGTCAAATCCTTCATTTGTGTCTCGTCCAAAGCAAGCGATGAATAGACGTTCAATTGTTTCTCCTTTCTAGATAATTGCTCTTTCAGATGGTCGATCTCCTCGTTCTTATCTGACAACATGGTGTCAATCAATTGTGGCAGTTCCGATTGAGCATGCTCTTGGCTTCCAAGCTTTATTTGCAACATTTTCTTTTCCTCTTGAACGAGTTTTAATTGATCTTTTAATTGATCAATCTTTCGTAGTGCGCCATTTTCCGATTGTAAAAAATTTTCCATTTCTGCTTCCTTTTCTACCAGCATTTGATTAGTTCTTTCGAGTTGAGCTTTCAATTCTTTCAATTCTATCTCTTTATTAGTAATAGTTTGCTCCAAAGAGTGATATTTCGTAGTAGCTTCGTACAATTGTAATTCTAAACGAGATGTTGCCTGTTTCTGAGCAAACGGAGCACTTTGCTTGTGTTGTTCTAAGCGACCGCGCATCGCTTCAATCTGGAATAATTGCTCGGATGCTGTTTGATGTAAAATCTCTTGCTCTGCTAGTAATTCCTCATTCTGATTCTTCATCGCTGTCAACTGCATCTCTAGATCTTTGATTCGTTTAAAAGCCACTTCCTCCGCTCGTGCGTGCTTCAGCATTTTATCTTTTAACTTGAGTACTTGATCCAGCGGTAACATTGGCGGCGAGGATGGATCATCAGGTGTCAAACATCGCGTTGCATCGATTTGTTCTCTGATCGAAACGTCTTCACTCGGCTGACTCAAGCTCAAATTTGAACCGCACATGTGCACGGATTCCAACTCACGGATTCTTCTGTCTAATTGATTTTGCATCTCGTGAAGCTCTGCTTTCATTTGCTTCAAGACAGACGAATTGACATTAAAATGCTCTGAGCTTAACTTGTGCTTATTCAATTCCTCCTAAAACATAGAAAAAAAAATTGTCTCTTGTGTAATGTTATTTTCTCTCTCCTTTCTCTTTTTATATTTATATGTGTAATTTATGTATGTATATTATCCATCTGATTTACCCGTAAATGATTAATTTGTTCATTCAGATGTCTGCTTTCAGTGCCAGATTTGATAGCGTCCAGCTCTTGAACTAGATCCTGCTGATTCTTTGTTTGCGCGGTTATTACGGTTTCCAATTGACTGATTTGCAATTGCAAGGATTCTTCCCTTTCAATCTTATCTTGTAACCTTTGCTCCAAGTCAGCAATGACATCTCGTAAGACCCATATTTTATCCACCGCAGCCTTCAATTCACTTTCCTTTTCCGATTTCTTCGCCTCTGTGTCGGACATTAACGACGACATTTCTCTCATCTGAGATTCAAGAGCCTCCACCTATAAATCATAAATCACATATATAGTAGACATATATGCGAGTTATTAATGCATCGCTTTTTTCAGGATGTCACCTACAATTCCAATCAAGCATGACCCAACATATAAAGCATAGAGATATAGTATGTATTATATCTGTTTTTACAATAATTTTATGCTAACATACAGTGGATAAAAAAAGAAAACAATATGTATGTGTGTGTGTGTGTGTGTGCGTGTGAGTGCGTGTGTGTGTAAAATTAATGATACAAAAAAGAATTATATAATTACTTACTAAATAAAAATTATACAGAAAAGCTATAAAAAACAAAATAAGTAAAACATATTTTTGTCAAGTAGTCTGAACTTATTCATTATGTCATATTTTTTAATCTTTTAATCTGTGAAGCATTCAAATACATTGAGTGCATTTAACTTTTCTCAATATTATTTGGAATAGATAAAATAAACAAGTAAACTGTATGGCCACACAATTTGCTAAATAACATTTTAGTAAACACATTTATCTTAGCCACTGTATGTTAATAAAGAAAAAGATTAGAAGATCAAAAAATGAAATTAAATACAATATCACTCACAGTTGCATTGGTCGTGGTTTGAAGTTCAGGGATGCCTGAAGTTGTTTCAGATGATAGCTCAGACTGCTTTGTGCGACAAATAGAAAACCCAAACCAGAGTGCAGAAAAATTTGTGTTAATACAATTAGTAGTGATGCGTGACATTAATTGCCAGCGATACAATTAATTTCCAAAATAATAATTCTTTCAATTGTAGTTAAATTTAAATTCTGTATTACATTTGTGTTTTCAATAGAATTGTTTCAAAAAGGGAATTGTTGATCAAATCGCATATTCTATAAAATGTAAGTTTTATCTAGTATTTTTTATCTCTAATGTTTTTAATAGAAATAAATACATTGGACTATTTTTTTATAGAAATAAGTATATTATGTGACTTTATCCAAAATTTATAAAAACAACGCGCTATTAGCGTATAGAATTGTATAAAAATATTGGTAAATTTGATTGCTAGACTGTAATTATAATTTACATATAATATGTATTTGCAATCTATACATATTTTTTAAATGGCAATGTTGTTATAATTTAAATATATAAAGGGATCTTGTACAATATAAGCTTAAATTTGACCTCATTTTTCATGGGTAAGTGACATAGGTTCTTTTTTTAGCAGCCTTAAGTCTAGGTTAAATTTAACATTAAAATAAACCACAGAGACCTGTAGTTAAGTTTTAGAAATGGCAGTCGTTATGCCAGTTAAAATTTCCTGGTTAGTGCAATAACTGCTAAAGTGAATTTAGAATTGTCTGCGTTAATTAATCCTTAAATTAGTTTAGAGTGATAATCAAATTATTATGATATTATATTTCTTAAAGTCTGTTCAGATTTCTACATTTTTGGATCCTGACATCTAATTCTCAAATTCATAAATCTAGGACAATGTCTGTCTCTAAAACTTTTCCGAAAATAATCGACATATATATCACAATTTTTGACAGTATCAACTAACTAAGGATTAATTAAAAAGACAGTAAACCCTAGTTAGCCAGCGGGTGATTACAAAAAGCGTATGCTCTGTGTTCGTATTTAACAAAAAAATCATCACATTTAAAGGAATAAAATTTTTAAGAAAAGTTTTACCTCAGAACTAATTCGCATATCTCTCTCCTTCTTACGCTCGCGTTCCTTGAGCTGTTCTTGCAAAAGCTGAATTTGTTTCGCGGCTTCATCCCGCTCCATCTCGCGCTCGCTCGCTTGCTCGTCCAAAAATCGGCGCGTTGCTCGCAATTGCTTGTCCGCTGCTTCAATCTGGATAAAAATAATTACAGTTAGAAGTAATGAATAATTGTTAAAGAAATGTATAGTGATAAATTTTTATCATAGATACATTTCCATTTTTATTTTTTTTTTGGGCTAGTAGACAACTCGACAAATTTGTGCAGAATTTGATTCTCTCGTTTTAAGATATAATTTAAAAATAAAATAAATACATTGTCAAGATTTTTTCAAATATTCAAGAATTTTTCGAAATTATACAAATCCCAAGTGAAAAAGTTATGTTAATGAACTTAAAAAGTCAAAATTTGTGGGTTTTAAAAAAGAATTTTAAAAGAAATAAAATAATTTTTTTTTTTAGATCTGCAATCCTTAGAAACAATATTAATTGGATTTCAATTATTTGACAATGCTTTTAGTCATTATGTTAGTTATAATGTGTTTTATTCACAAATAATAAAATAATTAATAGCAACATATTAGATAATAAAAAGGGGAGTCGTTTTATGCATTACAATAAAACGCGGCTACAATATAGCATGCAAAACGGTTATTATATATTGCAACACCACATAATAAATATTAACATGCAACAACATGCAACACATTTTAGTAGCACTACAACACAAACGTATGTGTAATTAGTATTACAAATGGGTGTTAGAAATGAGATAAATGATATTTCAATAAAAAATTATTTACACTTTCTAATTGTGATAGAGCGTTACACGTGCATTAATTTATTATAGCCGATTTGGAAGAGTAACTTACGCGAAGAGCGTTTACATTAATATTAGTAATTCTATAATTTACCTTTTTGCAGCAAACCCTGTGAATGTATGGGGTAGGAGTGGGTTCTAAAGGTACCTGCTGGCAAGACAAGAACGCCAATCAATCTCTTAAAACCTGCATCGCAGAACTATGCATTTTTGATTTGGAGAATTCTCTTTATTAACTATGTGATTAATCAAATATTTATTTATGGAAGAATTATATATAATTGCCATACGCGCACAATGTTCTAAATTCTGGCCTTTTTAAAAATTACTGAAAAATACTGTAATTAGTTTATATACAGGATATATGAGGAAAAGTGAATGTGTAAATTTATTTATTCTCGAAATAAATTATTGGAATGTTCAAAATATTCTAATTATCAATACAGATAATTAAGAACTTCAGTGTCTGAAAATTATAAAGTGCAAGCAAAATGAAAATTTATATATCTAAGTATCTAAAATAAAAGAACGTAGAGATTTGAAAAACTTGAGAAAAATTTGTGATTCCAACCAATAATATGCAGAAGCCAAAGATCTCAAAATTCAAGCACTTCAATATTCAGTTTTCTTAAGACACTCTGTATAGTGTGTGTGACAAAGGATTACTATTTTTAATCTCTTCCAATAGTTAAAAAAAAAAAAGTAAATGTATATATATATATTAATAAATTGTGTAGAAAACATGCCATGTAAAGAAAAACAAATATTTTTATTAATTGTGTGTGTATTGCTATATGATAAACAGGTACGATATAAATGTAATATCTATATGAAGCTTGTGAATACGGAAGTGTCTGGAATTGTGATGAATTACAAAGACAAGTCGTGTTTTTCAATGAACAGTACACCACAATACTCATCACTGTATCGACATACCAATATCGAATAATCAGAAATCATGCAACAATGCATTTTGACGAATAATAAAAATGAATGATTTTACCTGTTGTTGTAAATCCTCCTTTTCTCTTTTAGAATCGTCTATTAGTTTGTCATTTTGCCTGCACAACTCCTCTATCAATTGCAGTAAATAAGATGCGTCGCCACCGCCATTCGATAATACATGTTTAGCTGCAAATTATATATAAAAACATATCATATAAAAAAAATATTAAAAATGCAAAACATAAGTGTACTACTGAAATGATACACACATATCGAGATCAATCGAGAGCAATCAATATAACTTTTCAGTTCGATATCGAATTAAATATCTTTTTTCTCCAAGATATTGAAATTATAATTGATCCGTAAAATAAATTATATAACATAATTAATTCTATATATGTTTAATAAATAAGCTATTAATTGATACAAAAGTTAGATACAAAATTTACCTTTTTCTTGCACCTGTAAAAAGTCTGGCAGTGTTATATCAATTCCAGAGAGATCACTTTCGCCGTATCCCTCTGTGATGACTTCTTTTTTGCTCTCTGCGCTAATCAATTTTTGTTGTAGGTCCAAAATATGCAATTTTAATTGTTCTGCTTCTTCTTGATAGCCTATTATCAAAGCTTCAGCATGATTCAGTTTCAAGGAAAGCTCTTCATTAATTTGACTTGCTAAGAGAGTCTCTTTTGATGGCAATGCAATATTGTCTTCGTTGTTTGGTAGCGAAAGATTGAGTATTTGTGTGCTATCCGACTTTAGACGTCTTAAACAAGCCTTTAACTCCTTTCTTAATATCTCATCCATGTCTTCCTCAACCCATGTCTTGTTATCGCTGTTAACAATAGAATTTATTTTGCTCGATTGTGGAGCAAAATGGACCCTTTTAATGGATAAGTTGGATTTTTGGTCTTTGTATTGTGTTTCTGATATAACACTGTCGTCCTTGCTTAAATTTCCTTCATGAGTAAAGACGGACTCTGTTAATTGTCTTTTCAGAACTTCATTGATCAGAGTGTTGTTAACTTCTTCTTCACAGATGGCAAAATAATTAACTAATTCCCCAATCAAATTTTTGAGAGTTATACATGTCTTCTTTAAGTTATCCCTAATAAAAATTTGACATTGTATATCTAAGCATGATAAAATATTTGTAGAGTTAAGTATTTTTCATATTGTGGTCTTTGGAAATCCAAGACTCTAATTATTTTAATTCTCAATATTAGAAATCAATTCGAATATTAAATCTTTCAATAATATAAAATATTAAATATTTAAAAAAATATATGTTAAATATTTTCAATGACTAAGTTTTCTATGATTGTGTTAAAATTATAAGATAATATTTTATCAATTACCTTTCTTCCATGATATTATCTGAAGATCCAACATAGCCAACTTCTTGATTATTACCTGGATTCTGAGTCTTAAGAATGGCGATTTCTCTTTGGTGTTGCTCACACATTCGTGCTACAATGCAATCGTGTTCATCTCTCAGATGAGTTAATTCAGCACTATGCATTTTTTTTATTTCCTGAATTTCTTGCTTAGCATTGCATGTAAATTTATCTCGTAGTTCTAACAATTCGGTTGGCCAATTATCTTCTTTATCTGCTTCCACTGATAATAGTGCCTGCACATAATTACAACAGATTTTTAATAAACATCTAATGGCTTTTAATAAATCATTACACAAATACAAAGGCAAATTCTAGTAGCAAAAGCTTTTATGGCAACATACGAAGTAACACATACAGAAATTATAAATTATTTTTGAAAAATTGTAGCTAATGTTTATTCCCCTTATATTTCATTCTCAATCAGCCCAGTTTCTGATGATCCACATCTACCTGAAATTGTTCTTGAAGAGCGTTGACAATGTCCTGTCTAGCTAGTGCGACCTGTTCTTCCAATTGATGATTATACGCGTCACGCAGTCTCGATAATTCACCATTTTCCGATGCCTCCCATTCTGTCTGACAATACTGCATGCAAATATGAAGTCGCATAGCGGTATGTTAGTCACAAGTAAATTTGCACTTTGATATAAATTATCATAATGAAATAATTTATTTTTTTTATTGGTATAGTATAAAAGAAGAAAATGCATTAATTATAATAAATAAAAAAGATCATAGAGATTGTAGAACAAAAGATTTTTTTTTTCTAGAGATCTCAAGATCATACTAA
Source organism: Formica exsecta (assembly GCF_003651465.1). Lineage (NCBI taxonomy): Eukaryota > Metazoa > Arthropoda > Insecta > Hymenoptera > Formicidae > Formica > Formica exsecta. Next base: position 294,372 of record NW_021849016.1, on the reverse strand, counting down.
GATGAGAAATGTACTAATAATAATTAGTGCACGCTGATCACGCCATGCATCTACATTTTAACACGCTTCATGAATTTTATAATAAAAATTTTGTCATAACTTTTTATAATAAATATAATGAATCCAATCGAGTATAAGTATATCTAATTAATTCTAATTATATATATAAAAACTTTGTTCTATTTTTAACAGAGATAAAATATAATAAATTTTAATTCGAATTTCTCAATTAATTGTTGATATCTATTTTATGAAGAAATAAGATTTACATATACATTTCAACAAGATAGGCTATTAAAATTCTGTTTCGTGAAGAGTTTCTGAAGAATTGTATGCAGAATATGAAAAAAGCAATATAGTGGTTTTATATTGTTTTAGAATTGAAATTCATTCAAGAAAATTTAAATATTTTCCATTTCTTTAAATATGAAGAATTTTGTAGCATTTATATATCGATACTTTTAAAATTTGAGCTGTTTTATAATAGCATATTCGAATATTACTATTGCAAGCAAACAGTCTTTGCATACAACACACATTAAGTATTGCACAAAAATTGCTATTATCAACAAACGTATGTTATTAATAAAGCGAAGTATCATAATAATTAGAAAATTTTTTCTCACCTGGTGCACAATGGATATAGCAGACGAACGTTCCAGTTTTGCTTCAATATCGCGAATTTGACATTCATGCAACTCTTTCTGTTCTTTGATTGCTTTCTCATAGTCAGCCTTGATAATTTGAATTTTCTTCACTTTATGTTCCAATTCTTGCCTCAATGCTTGGATACTATTTTCGTATTCTGTTTCGAGACGCGCTTGTTTTTCAGCATCCAGTATCTTGTCCTTCAGAGATTCTTCGTTGGCATCAGAAATCGCTGCTCGGGAATTGGACGCGTTCAAACAATCGCCTGCACCACCAAAATATAGATCATCTGTTAGCTCTTCGGTTTCACTATCATTGTCAGAAATCCGTTTTGATTGCTGGCTGAAAATCTCCTCGGAATATTGCTTTTCCATCTGCAAGCACTTTTGCTCGAAGTATGTTCGAAGTTCCTCCATCTCCTTAGCATGGCGTGCATTAAGTTCAGCTTTTATATCATTGGTGTCATTCCCATTCTTGAGAAAAAAAAGAAAAAAAATACAATTAAAAAAGGGTTATAGTAGAAAAACTATATAAGAGCATAAGCATAAACATTGTAAGAAACTCCCCAAATGGAAACAGGAAAAACACCAAATAAGAATAAAGACTTGCCTGAAATGATTTGAAAGTCTGCACCAACAACTGCAATCTGTTGATTTCTTTGGCAGAATCCGCTTTAACAGATTCTAGTTCTTCTTTACATCGAGTTATAATGTCCTGGATTTCTTGGCTTAGAAGTTCCTTCTCCATTCGTAAAGCGGCGTTCTCCATTGAGAGCAGCGCTTTTTCGGCGGCTATTTTCTCGCATACCGTGTAATAACGACATAACTTGAACTTAATCTTATCTACGCTTAATTCGCCTTCCAGAATTTGCTGCATTTCCTTATGTAAATTCTCGCTGTTTTTCACGTTACTATTATCTACTAATGTGCTGATATCAGTAATGTTTGTTTCTGGAGCTTTTGTTTGATCTATTATATTTTGATCTGATGCACTGTCATCCAAACTTTGATTTGCTTTAAAGTGCTTGGAAGTCGTACTATTTAAGGAAGTATTGACTTTACTGCTATCACTCGTCGCAGTTTGGTTCAATTTTTCTTCAAACTCAGCGCATTGAGTCCAAGCCTGGACCAAGCCGTCTCTTAATTGTTCGCATTGTGCTTCCAGCTTTTTCGTTTTCTCTGTTATTTCAATTAAATCTTTTTTACATTTCACATTCTCTGTTTCTTTCTGTTCCATGAGTAGCTTCAGACTCTCAATTTCTCTTTGTTGAGCTTCTACATGTCGCGCCAAATCAACATTCGCTGGAATATCGCTCTCAAAATATTCTTGAGTAGAATTATCATGAGACATCGCATGATTGATTTCTTTCAAGGAATTAACTTCCTGTTGCAGCTTGTCACATGTATTTTTCATATCTTTCAGCTGTTTTTCATAGGTTTTCTTTGCGAGATCGGTCTGTTCTAGCTTATCGTTCGCTTTGCCCAAATCTTCTTCGAGAATGTGAATTTTTTCAACCAATAGTCTTTCCATCTCCATTTTATCCTCAAACTTTCGTTTTATCATTTGGTGCTGAAGAGCTTCATCATCAAAAGTCTTGTACATGGTTTCACCTAGTTCGCTAACTGTGCTGACGCTCGTAGCGTCGAATCGCGACAAAGACCTTTCTAGTTCATATATCTTACCACTCAGAGTTCTTTCATGCATCTGACTGTTTTCTATCATCGACTGTGCCGCTGAATATCTGCACGACAAATCATCCAGCTTATATTTCAGCGAGTCGTTCTCCTGCTTTAGCATAGTGGCATTCGATAAAGCCTGTTCTAGCGATCGTTCAATACTCTCCTTGGACTCGAGAATGCTCATCGTTGCAATGTGCTTCGACGTGATTTCCTCTAGCTGAATTTTGTGCAGTTTGATTTGTTCATTTAACAATTCCTTCTCCTTTTGAAAGTGTAGACTTTGCATACGTCGTTCGTTCTCTGCTTCAAATCTCAATTCGTCGAGTTTTGATTTGTACAAATGGGCTTCAGATTGAGCGACTTTTTGGGATTCGGCATGATTCATCAATTCGAGCTTTAATGCTTCGACAGTTTTCTTATAATGGGCCAATTGCGTTTGAAAAACGGACAATTCCTTGGCATGCCTGCTTTCCAAGTTTGGCAATTCCTTGTTTAAACGATCGGCTAACATTTTGTTTTCATCCTTCAGTACTTTGATACATTCGTCATGCTTGGCTTTTATATCGGCAATTTCAGTTTCGTTTTTTATGGTTAATTCCTACAATTATATTTAAATAAAAAATTATTAAATTACAAGTTATAAAGGCTCTGTAAGAAACATGTTCTTTGTATATTTATTTATAATTTTTTAACATTAAATTCTTTGCACCAAATTACTGCGCTTGGCTCTGATTGCCCGTTTCTTTGTTCGTTTTTTAAATAAAAAAGTCATATAATTATACAGGGTGAATCAGAAGAGGGAAATATTTTGGGAGGCGATAGTATGGGTCATTGTAAAGAAAGTTTATATGAACATGGTTATTATTCTTAATTGATTGTTCGTATTTTGAATGCTGCTACTCGTACAAAAGAACAGCACGCTACATTCAGAGGAACGACAAGCAATCTTAGAACACAAGTTGTAAAGTATATTGACGTTCATGATTCATTCTTGAGCATTTGTTGCGAACATAACACATGTATCATTAATTATTATTGTACTTCCACAACATTCAAACAGCTGTATCTTCAAAACTATTGAGAATAATAATCATGTTCATATAAACTTTTTTTTTACGCTGATCCATACTATCGTCTCCCAAAATATTTCCCTCTTCTCTTAACTCACTCTGTATAATTAAAATATTTAAACAAAAAGTTATATAATATTATATAAAAGAATTATTATAAAAGAATATTACAATAAAGCACTTACCTTTAATTCTTGCTGATGACGCGTTGCATTGGCATTTGTTACAGTGGTAAATTTGTTCAAAATATGCTGCATATCCTGTTTGATCTTGTCAACACGTGCTTCATATTGTTTCTGTTGTGCCAAGGTTTCATCAATGTTTACATTTTTCTCCGAAGCACTGAGACGAATTTGCTCAGTTAGATTATCTATCTGCAATTTATAATCATTGATTTCTGCGTTTCGCGTTTCTCTTTCCATCTCCAATGTTTGTACATGTTTACGAATATCTGTCAAATGCGCGTTCAACCGACGTATTGACGCTTCTTTATCGTTCATTGTTGTTTCCAGAGCCTCAATCTAAAACATTCATAATTGTTTATCATCTAATAAGGTTATCATCGTTAGAAATTACAAAGTGCAAAAACATGAAGTATGTGGTATTTACTTTTTGCTGCAAGTTCATGTTATTTATCACAGGATTGTCGATCTGCATGGTATTTAAGGCATTAAGTTGTCCTGTGACAGCATCTCTGGCAGATAATGCTTGCTCTAAAGATGCTGTCAAGTGTTCTATTAGATTATCACGTTGATACAGTGCTTTTTCAAATTCTTGCAACTGTTTGACAAGAAAAATATTACATAATGGTAATTAATTCAGCAAGATATATTTATATACAAAAAAAAACCCAGTAAAATTACAAGCTATCTTCAGGCTATTATTATTTGGAATTGAAATCATAGCAGAACTCTTATTAAAGTAGATTAGGAAAAAGAAAAGAAAAAGTTTATCAAATATATCAAAAAAAAAAAAGAAGTGAGAGTATTACTGTTTTAATTTTTTTTTCTAACACTGTCATCCAAACTTTGATTTGCTTTAAAGTGCTTGGAAGTCGTACTATTTAAGGAAGTATTGACTTTACTGCTATCACTCGTCGCAGTTTGGTTCAATTTTTCTTCAAACTCAGCGCATTGAGTCCAAGCCTGGACCAAGCCGTCTCTTAATTGTTCGCATTGTGCTTCCAGCTTTTTCGTTTTCTCTGTTATTTCAATTAAATCTTTTTTACATTTCACATTCTCTGTTTCTTTCTGTTCCATGAGTAGCTTCAGACTCTCAATTTCTCTTTGTTGAGCTTCTACATGTCGCGCCAAATCAACATTCGCTGGAATATCGCTCTCAAAATATTCTTGAGTAGAATTATCATGAGACATCGCATGATTGATTTCTTTCAAGGAATTAACTTCCTGTTGCAGCTTGTCACATGTATTTTTCATATCTTTCAGCTGTTTTTCATAGGTTTTCTTTGCGAGATCGGTCTGTTCTAGCTTATCGTTCGCTTTGCCCAAATCTTCTTCGAGAATGTGAATTTTTTCAACCAATAGTCTTTCCATCTCCATTTTATCCTCAAACTTTCGTTTTATCATTTGGTGCTGAAGAGCTTCATCATCAAAAGTCTTGTACATGGTTTCACCTAGTTCGCTAACTGTGCTGACGCTCGTAGCGTCGAATCGCGACAAAGACCTTTCTAGTTCATATATCTTACCACTCAGAGTTCTTTCATGCATCTGACTGTTTTCTATCATCGACTGTGCCGCTGAATATCTGCACGACAAATCATCCAGCTTATATTTCAGCGAGTCGTTCTCCTGCTTTAGCATAGTGGCATTCGATAAAGCCTGTTCTAGCGATCGTTCAATACTCTCCTTGGACTCGAGAATGCTCATCGTTGCAATGTGCTTCGACGTGATTTCCTCTAGCTGAATTTTGTGCAGTTTGATTTGTTCATTTAACAATTCCTTCTCCTTTTGAAAGTGTAGACTTTGCATACGTCGTTCGTTCTCTGCTTCAAATCTCAATTCGTCGAGTTTTGATTTGTACAAATGGGCTTCAGATTGAGCCACTTTTTGGGATTCGGCATGATTCATCAATTCGAGCTTTAATGCTTCGACAGTTTTCTTATAATGGGCCAATTGCGTTTGAAAAACGGACAATTCCTTGGCATGCCTGCTTTCCAAGTTTGGCAATTCCTTGTTTAAACGATCGGCTAACATTTTGTTTTCATCCTTCAGTACTTTGATACATTCGTCATGCTTGGCTTTTATATCGGCAATTTCAGTTTCGTTTTTTATGGTTAATTCCTACAATTATATTTAAATAAAAAATTATTAAATTACAAGTTATAAAGGCTCTGTAAGAAACATGTTCTTTGTATATTTATTTATAATTTTTTAACATTAAATTCTTTGCACCAAATTACTGCGCTTGGCTCTGATTGCCCGTTTCTTTGTTCGTTTTTTAAATAAAAAAGTCATATAATTATACAGGGTGAATCAGAAGAGGGAAATATTTTGGGAGGTGATAGTATGGGTCATTGTAAAGAAAGTTTATATGAACATGGTTATTATTCTTAATTGATTGTTCGTATTTTGAATGCTGCTACTCGTACAAAAGAACAGCACGCTACATTCAGAGGAACGACAAGCAATCTTAGAACACAAGTTGTAAAGTATATTGACGTTCATGATTCATTCTTGAGCATTTGTTGCGAACATAACACATGTATCATTAATTATTATTGTACTTCCACAACATTCAAACAGCTGTATCTTCAAAACTATTGAGAATAATAATCATGTTCATATAAACTTTTTTTTTACGCTGATCCATACTATCGTCTCCCAAAATATTTCCCTCTTCTCTTAACTCACTCTGTATAATTAAAATATTTAAACAAAAAGTTATATAATATTATATAAAAGAATTATTATAAAAGAATATTACAATAAAGCACTTACCTTTAATTCTTGCTGATGACGCGTTGCATTGGCATTTGTTACAGTGGTAAATTTGTTCAAAATATGCTGCATATCCTGTTTGATCTTGTCAACACGTGCTTCATATTGTTTCTGTTGTGCCAAGGTTTCATCAATGTTTACATTTTTCTCCGAAGCACTGAGACGAATTTGCTCAGTTAGATTATCTATCTGCAATTTATAATCATTGATTTCTGCGTTTCGCGTTTCTCTTTCCATCTCCAATGTTTGTACATGTTTACGAATATCTGTCAAATGCGCGTTCAACCGACGTATTGACGCTTCTTTATCGTTCATTGTTGTTTCCAGAGCCTCAATCTAAAACATTCATAATTGTTTATCATCTAATAAGGTTATCATCGTTAGAAATTACAAAGTGCAAAAACATGAAGTATGTGGTATTTACTTTTTGCTGCAAGTTCATGTTATTTATCACAGGATTGTCGATCTGCATGGTATTTAAGGCATTAAGTTGTCCTGTGACAGCATCTCTGGCAGATAATGCTTGCTCTAAAGATGCTGTCAAGTGTTCTATTAGATTATCACGTTGATACAGTGCTTTTTCAAATTCTTGCAACTGTTTGACAAGAAAAATATTACATAATGGTAATTAATTCAGCAAGATATATTTATATACAAAAAAAAACCCAGTAAAATTACAAGCTATCTTCAGGCTATTATTATTTGGAATTGAAATCATAGCAGAACTCTTATTAAAGTAGATTAGGAAAAAGAAAAGAAAAAGTTTATCAAATATATCAAAAAAAAAAAAGAAGTGAGAGTATTACTGTTTTAATTTTTTTTTCTAACTTTTGAAAAAAAAATTCTGTTCAAATATGTGACTTACTTTTATATGATACAAAGATATAATATCTCTTCCATGTACACTACTGCTCTGGCTTTGTGATGAATTTGGAGAGGATGTCTCAGCTCGCAGATGATCAATTTCTGCATTTAAAGCTCCAACTATAGCTTCTTTCCCTTGTAATAATTCTTCCAGTTCTGCAACACGTCCTGCTAATCCTTCTAGATCACCATCTCCTTCGCTTATACTTACACTGCTGTGTGTTATATCTCTCGAGGATATATCTTCATTTATCTTTACGTAAAAAGAAAAATATAACATGAACAATCAATACTAATTATGCAAAAAAATACTGTATGTTAAATATACAATTACGCAAAGCTATTGTTTTTTATCCTTACGCCAGATTCTTTAACCAATGTAGATTTTTCGTTGTGTAATGATTCGTCGTCAGACTGTTCCACGCATTGCATATTTGTACCTATGTTTTTACTAGATCGCTTTGCTTTGTATTTCTCCAACTGTAACGAAAAGTCGAAATTATTATTAAATACATCAGATCTTAATAATATATTCTTATAACGCAGACTGTGCTATTTATTGAAAATAGAGTTGATGAAACAGATAGCAAATTAACATGAGCATAAAATTAATAATATAAACAAATGATGTAATTGGAGTAAACAAAAAGAATACACAGTAGAAACGATGAACGTCTCGATAATAGAGAAAAGAAAAAGAGGAGGCTTGCCATTTCTCTGCCGGCTTCCAGCGAGCGTTTTCTACGCTCGTCTTTATCGGGTGTCGCGCTCATCCCGATGAATTTCGAAATGGCTTGACCTGCATAAAAGACGTTTGAACACAAAGAACGTATTCGTTCACCTGCCCATTCGCTTCCTCACAGGCTACATTTCAAATTTTGCACTTCGATGTGAGCTGATACAGCTTAGCTAGTCATCACGCGATCTTAACTCGCCGTGATTACGTCGCTTATTGTTCGTTAAAATAATAAAAACACTGAAAAACACAAATTTCCAAAGCAGTTAATTAATAAAACGCTCAACGAAAGCGGTTGGAAACGGTTGGTCTAAAACGGTCGCGCGTTAGAGTGCGTTCGAAAATTCTACCAATTTAATTAAATTGACCAATTTGATTTGACCAATCGGGACAAAAGGAGCAAAGATTTCTTTGTCCTAATTGGTCAATGAAACCTAACTTTACCTAACGGGTAGGATTTTCGAACGCGTCCCTAGTCGTGCCAACACGACAAATAAAAAATCAAAAATTTAATCGAGGATGTTGACAGTGTGAGTCGATAACGTCATGTTACAAATCTTGTTGTGGCTTCGTTATCCTCCGATCTCCGATGAGATACTAGAAAAAATTGTGAGTACAATAGATTTTTCTATTGTTAATAATAAAATATTAATTTATGAAAAATATAAAATGTTTCGTATTTGTTATTTTTATATTATAAAAATATAAAAATATTTTTTTTACATATACGCAAAATATCTCGTTGTACCTTATTCTTATATATATTACGTATATGCTTTTTCTTTTCTTTATTTTTTTTTTCGAACAGAGTGGAAACATTTTATTTTATTCTAGTATAATTAATTTACATTTGAGTACAAATGGGCTTCAGATTGAGCCACTTTTTGGGATTCGGCATGATTCATCAATTCGAGCTTTAATGCTTCGACAGTTTTCTTATAATGGGCCAATTGCGTTTGAAAAACGGACAATTCCTTGGCATGCCTGCTTTCCAAGTTTGGCAATTCCTTGTTTAAACGATCGGCTAACATTTTGTTTTCATCCTTCAGTACTTTGATACATTCGTCATGCTTGGCTTTTATATCGGCAATTTCAGTTTCGTTTTTTATGGTTAATTCCTACAATTATATTTAAATAAAAAATTATTAAATTACAAGTTATAAAGGCTCTGTAAGAAACATGTTCTTTGTATATTTATTTATAATTTTTTAACATTAAATTCTTTGCACCAAATTACTGCGCTTGGCTCTGATTGCCCGTTTCTTTGTTCGTTTTTTAAATAAAAAAGTCATATAATTATACAGGGTGAATCAGAAGAGGGAAATATTTTGGGAGGTGATAGTATGGGTCATTGTAAAGAAAGTTTATATGAACATGGTTATTATTCTTAATTGATTGTTCGTATTTTGAATGCTGCTACTCGTACAAAAGAACAGCACGCTACATTCAGAGGAACGACAAGCAATCTTAGAACACAAGTTGTAAAGTATATTGACGTTCATGATTCATTCTTGAGCATTTGTTGCGAACATAACACATGTATCATTAATTATTATTGTACTTCCACAACATTCAAACAGCTGTATCTTCAAAACTATTGAGAATAATAATCATGTTCATATAAACTTTTTTTTTACGCTGATCCATACTATCGTCTCCCAAAATATTTCCCTCTTCTCTTAACTCACTCTGTATAATTAAAATATTTAAACAAAAAGTTATATAATATTATATAAAAGAATTATTATAAAAGAATATTACAATAAAGCACTTACCTTTAATTCTTGCTGATGACGCGTTGCATTGGCATTTGTTACAGTGGTAAATTTGTTCAAAATATGCTGCATATCCTGTTTGATCTTGTCAACACGTGCTTCATATTGTTTCTGTTGTGCCAAGGTTTCATCAATGTTTACATTTTTCTCCGAAGCACTGAGACGAATTTGCTCAGTTAGATTATCTATCTGCAATTTATAATCATTGATTTCTGCGTTTCGCGTTTCTCTTTCCATCTCCAATGTTTGTACATGTTTACGAATATCTGTCAAATGCGCGTTCAACCGACGTATTGACGCTTCTTTATCGTTCATTGTTGTTTCCAGAGCCTCAATCTAAAACATTCATAATTGTTTATCATCTAATAAGGTTATCATCGTTAGAAATTACAAAGTGCAAAAACATGAAGTATGTGGTATTTACTTTTTGCTGCAAGTTCATGTTATTTATCACAGGATTGTCGATCTGCATGGTATTTAAGGCATTAAGTTGTCCTGTGACAGCATCTCTGGCAGATAATGCTTGCTCTAAAGATGCTGTCAAGTGTTCTATTAGATTATCACGTTGATACAGTGCTTTTTCAAATTCTTGCAACTGTTTGACAAGAAAAATATTACATAATGGTAATTAATTCAGCAAGATATATTTATATACAAAAAAAAACCCAGTAAAATTACAAGCTATCTTCAGGCTATTATTATTTGGAATTGAAATCATAGCAGAACTCTTATTAAAGTAGATTAGGAAAAAGAAAAGAAAAAGTTTATCAAATATATCAAAAAAAAAAAAGAAGTGAGAGTATTACTGTTTTAATTTTTTTTTCTAACTTTTGAAAAAAAAATTCTGTTCAAATATGTGACTTACTTTTATATGATACAAAGATATAATATCTCTTCCATGTACACTACTGCTCTGGCTTTGTGATGAATTTGGAGAGGATGTCTCAGCTCGCAGATGATCAATTTCTGCATTTAAAGCTCCAACTATAGCTTCTTTCCCTTGTAATAATTCTTCCAGTTCTGCAACACGTCCTGCTAATCCTTCTAGATCACCATCTCCTTCGCTTATACTTACACTGCTGTGTGTTATATCTCTCGAGGATATATCTTCATTTATCTTTACGTAAAAAGAAAAATATAACATGAACAATCAATACTAATTATGCAAAAAAATACTGTATGTTAAATATACAATTACGCAAAGCTATTGTTTTTTATCCTTACGCCAGATTCTTTAACCAATGTAGATTTTTCGTTGTGTAATGATTCGTCGTCAGACTGTTCCACGCATTGCATATTTGTACCTATGTTTTTACTAGATCGCTTTGCTTTGTATTTCTCCAACTGTAACGAAAAGTCGAAATTATTATTAAATACATCAGATCTTAATAATATATTCTTATAACGCAGACTGTGCTATTTATTGAAAATAGAGTTGATGAAACAGATAGCAAATTAACATGAGCATAAAATTAATAATATAAACAAATGATGTAATTGGAGTAAACAAAAAGAATACACAGTAGAAACGATGAACGTCTCGATAATAGAGAAAAGAAAAAGAGGAGGCTTGCCATTTCTCTGCCGGCTTCCAGCGAGCGTTTTCTACGCTCGTCTTTATCGGGTGTCGCGCTCATCCCGACGAATTTCGAAATGGCTTGACCTGCATAAAAGACGTTTGAACACAAAGAACGTATTCGTTCACCTGCCCATTCGCTTCCTCACAGGCTACATTTCAAATTTTGCACTTCGATGTGAGCTGATACAGCTTAGCTAGTCATCACGCGATCTTAACTCGCCGTGATTACGTCGCTTATTGTTCGTTAAAATAATAAAAACACTGAAAAACACAAATTTCCAAAGCAGTTAATTAATAAAACGCTCAACGAAAGCGGTTGGAAACGGTTGGTCTAAAACGGTCGCGCGTTAGAGTGCGTTCGAAAATTCTACCAATTTAATTAAATTGACCAATTTGATTTGACCAATCGGGACAAAAGGAGCAAAGATTTCTTTGTCCTAATTGGTCAATGAAACCTAACTTTACCTAACGGGTAGGATTTTCGAACGCGTCCCTAGTCGTGCCAACACGACAAATAAAAAATCAAAAATTTAATCGAGGATGTTGACAGTGTGAGTCGATAACGTCATGTTACAAATCTTGTTGTGGCTTCGTTATCCTCCGATCTCCGATGAGATACTAGAAAAAATTGTGAGTACAATAGATTTTTCTATTGTTAATAATAAAATATTAATTTATGAAAAATATAAAATGTTTCGTATTTGTTATTTTTATATTATAAAAATATAAAAATATTTTTTTTACATATACGCAAAATATCTCGTTGTACCTTGCATTTAAAGCTCCAACTATAGCTTCTTTCCCTTGTAATAATTCTTCCAGTTCTGCAACACGTCCTGCTAATCCTTCTAGATCACCATCTCCTTCGCTTATACTTACACTGCTGTGTGTTATATCTCTCGAGGATATATCTTCATTTATCTTTACGTAAAAAGAAAAATATAACATGAACAATCAATACTAATTATGCAAAAAAATACTGTATGTTAAATATACAATTACGCAAAGCTATTGTTTTTTATCCTTACGCCAGATTCTTTAACCAATGTAGATTTTTCGTTGTGTAATGATTCGTCGTCAGACTGTTCCACGCATTGCATATTTGTACCTATGTTTTTACTAGATCGCTTTGCTTTGTATTTCTCCAACTGTAACGAAAAGTCGAAATTATTATTAAATACATCAGATCTTAATAATATATTCTTATAACGCAGACTGTGCTATTTATTGAAAATAGAGTTGATGAAACAGATAGCAAATTAACATGAGCATAAAATTAATAATATAAACAAATGATGTAATTGGAGTAAACAAAAAGAATACACAGTAGAAACGATGAACGTCTCGATAATAGAGAAAAGAAAAAGAGGAGGCTTGCCATTTCTCTGCCGGCTTCCAGCGAGCGTTTTCTACGCTCGTCTTTATCGGGTGTCGCGCTCATCCCGATGAATTTCGAAATGGCTTGACCTGCATAAAAGACGTTTGAACACAAAGAACGTATTCGTTCACCTGCCCATTCGCTTCCTCACAGGCTACATTTCAAATTTTGCACTTCGATGTGAGCTGATACAGCTTAGCTAGTCATCACGCGATCTTAACTCGCCGTGATTACGTCGCTTATTGTTCGTTAAAATAATAAAAACACTGAAAAACACAAATTTCCAAAGCAGTTAATTAATAAAACGCTCAACGAAAGCGGTTGGAAACGGTTGGTCTAAAACGGTCGCGCGTTAGAGTGCGTTCGAAAATTCTACCAATTTAATTAAATTGACCAATTTGATTTGACCAATCGGGACAAAAGGAGCAAAGATTTCTTTGTCCTAATTGGTCAATGAAACCTAACTTTACCTAACGGGTAGGATTTTCGAACGCGTCCCTAGTCGTGCCAACACGACAAATAAAAAATCAAAAATTTAATCGAGGATGTTGACAGTGTGAGTCGATAACGTCATGTTACAAATCTTGTTGTGGCTTCGTTATCCTCCGATCTCCGATGAGATACTAGAAAAAATTGTGAGTACAATAGATTTTTCTATTGTTAATAATAAAATATTAATTTATGAAAAATATAAAATGTTTCGTATTTGTTATTTTTATATTATAAAAATATAAAAATATTTTTTTTACATATACGCAAAATATCTCGTTGTACCTTATTCTTATATATATTACGTATATGCTTTTTCTTTTCTTTATTTTTTTTTTCGAACAGAGTGGAAACATTTTATTTTATTCTAGTATAATTAATTTACATTTGATGTAGAACGAGTTTTTCTTACGTGAAATGACTTGTTGCAATATGCATATTATACAATGCAAATTTTACGCCCACGCTCTCGTTTACGCGCGCAAAATTTTAGTTTAAAATTTTATATAATTAATAAAAATTATTAGAATATAGTATATATTTTTTCCACATATAAATTCTTTTTCAGGGCATAATAATTAGAAAACAAAAATATAAGGTCAGGTTTTCAATCGTTAATATACACATCTTAAAAAAAAATTGTGATGTAATGTATTTTATTTTAAAAGATATATAAGTAACGTGTAAAAATTTCTCACTAATTTCTGATCTACGAATATAAAATTATACTTGCTAATTTAACTATATTATCAAGACTTTTATTATCGTGCAAATTTTCTCTCTATTCGTCGAATTTCATTTTTATCCACGAATATAGCATGATAATAGCGTTGCATGTTGTAAAGTTGATCCTTTCTTTGCGAGAAATACTTTTTGTAACTGTACGCACACTTATGTTAGTAAGAAGCGGTACAAAAAAGAGCTCTAAAGAAAACTCGCGTGTTCCCACAGTATTTTCTTTCTCTCTATATATATATGTATCAGACTTTTTCGTATCAGTGTATCGTGAAATTTTTGACGTTACATTTGAGTTTGAACCTCCAAACTATTTCTTTTCTTGTTTCACATATACATTCACATAATTGGAAAATTTGTTTTCTTGTTAAAAAATATGCCGGTTAAAATTTTTGTGTTAAATATTTAACACATTTATGTGTTAATTTAACATATTGCTATTGTGTTAATTGAACTCAAGTGTTAAATTATTAAAACAATTAAAAAAAGTGCAAAAATAACACAATGTGCACCTATTTTTAATTTTACACAATGGATATACTCCGTATTATTAGTGACAGGATTTATTTGTTAAAATTTACAGAAAAAAATGTTGATTTTATTCTACAGTAGGAATGAGAGTATAGACCGTCAATAACATTTTTCCAAGTTAATTTTATCATTAAAAAATTGTTGATTTTACACAAAATTTATTTCAAATTACTTTGAGGTTTGCATTTATTTTGTGTTAAAATATTAACATAGTATTAGTGTCCGAACCATTTAACATATCCATATATTATGTTAAATTAATACAAAAACTTGTATGAACCGTTTGGGACATGTGATATCTGTTAAATTTAACACCAATTTTTCAACTGTGCATGTTCCCTCTATTATAAAACATTCGCTTGTCAGATTTATTTTGATTTGTCGTCATCACCGGAATACAGGGTGGAGATTCGGATAATAAATTTATTAAACTACGTGCCCTTTCTCATACCACGTACACCGTTTACGCGCATTTCACGCGTGCGTTCCTACGCATCGTTCCTTCGTGTCTTAATCCGATCGTTCCGGTCTATCAAGAATCGAGCGCGGCGAATGAGAGATAATGCGAAATTCACGAAGCGTAAAGGTATATAGGTTCAATTCGCCTCTATTCTATTTCGACGGAACTTCCTGCTTTACAGACACGCAGCTATAGCGGACCCGCATATAACGGCGGCTTCTCTAGAAGTGTTCTCTGCTATATTGCTAGGTCTGGGTGGGAGAGCGTTTAACGATGCGAGCACTCGCGATGTGATGTCACGCACATGTGCGTCCGATACAAAGTTGAACTTCATGTTTGTTCGTCAAACGAGTTTGTTGCTCGCGATTACGCTCTCTGAAGTGATGTTTGACAACTGTGAAAAGATTCTACAATTACTGTGTCATTGCATTTCCGTGTTTCAAGTAGAGAAGCAGCGCGTTTAAATTTTCTATTCAATAAAATAAAATATTTTATTATTGCTTTGTGATTAAGCAATCCAACAATTTTTTTATTATATTTAACCAGTTCACTGGTAATGATCATATATGGACACCATGAATAACTCTGTCAATTTGCAACGGATTTATTTCAGTACATTAAACTTGATACACCCATGTTTTTTGGATCGATGACTAATACGAAATTATTTACTCTTACCAGTTTTGGCACAAAAGGTTGATTTTGGGTCCACTAGTGAACTAGTTAATTAATTTCGTTGATTCTCAAGTATACAGGGTGTTCTAGATTAGGTCAATAAAACTTTATGGTCCTATAGAAAATTGAATTTGGAACAAAAAAGTTTTGATAAACATAGGTCCAGAAACATTTCGTTAAAAAGTTATAGCTAATAAACTTCAAAAAATTACATTTTTTTTGATGATTTTAAAAAATAACTTTATATCCCTTTATTTATCTGAAAAAAATAACGAAATAAATCTTATGGGTAATTAAATAACTAAATTACATAAATTTTATTTAATTCTGATAAGATGTTCAAAAGAAAATAAGCTCAAAACAAGAAGAAAAGCAGAAACTTGAAAAAATCACTTTTTGATGGTCTTTGTGTAAACACTACATTCGTAGTGCAAATATTGCAAATGCAAAAAAAATGTATAAAAATGTTCTTATTTTTTATTATAACTAATTACTTACAGAGAGTTTATTAGCTATAATTTTGTAACAAAGATAACCTATGTTTATCGGAATTTTTTGGATTTAATTCTGATAAGATGTTCAAAAGAAAATAAGCTCAAAACAACAAGAAAAGCAGAAACTTGAAAAAATCACTTTTCGATGATCTTTGTGTAAACACTACATTCGTAGTGCAAATATTGCAAATGCAAAAAAATGTATAAAAATGTTCTTATTTTTTATTATAACTAATTACTTACAGAGAGTTTATTAGCTATAATTTTGTAACAAAGATAACCTATGTTTATCGGAATTTTTTGGTTTCAAATTCGATTTCCTATAAGATCCTATAAGAAGTTTCATTGACCTAATCTGGAACACCCTGTATAATCGATATTCCTGAGGAGACACGGTATTGAAAAATAATTGATAAATCAATAAGAGATTACTTAATCAATTAAGAATTGAATTATTGAATTATTAGATGAAATTGTAGGGTGTCAAGAAATGCTGTTATCGCGCTGTTACGATATAAAACGTGGAAGATGTTAAAGCTATTTAGAGACGCGTTTAGCCAATCTTTCAATTCACCATTTTCCGGTTCATTAAAGATTCAGATGCGATCGACACAAGATGAATCGATAGACCACATCATCGATAGGAGATTGCGTGTTTATCATAGACGAGAAGAGAAAGAAAGAGTAGATTGAATATTTATTTAAATATTCCATGTGTTGTCGCGCGCTCACTTCCGTGCGGGATGGGATTAATGAATCGCTCTAATGATCCAATCAACTTGTAAACGTGCCGTGTCATTCGAAGAGCGGAATGCGCTTCGTATACTTGCGATTAATGAAAATGACTCATCATACGTGTGCGGATGATGGTGGTCGATGACTGCTGGGCGTTTTGCAAACTGTCATTATGTGTAATTTTTGATCGCTATTGTGTTGTATTTACACGCAGAGATTCTCCATCTTGCACAATCTATCGGACGGATTTTAAATAATAATTCAGTAGCAAATATTACAAACTAAACGGTCATTCAACGAGAGCTTATGATCGTTTGCTACAATCAGCAGAGATTCGACTACAAAAATCTGATTGTATCTGTTATCAATTGTGCTTATCTCGATGTTTTAATGTCTTGTTCTTTTTTTTCAAAATTGCATGTTAATTGAATATAATCGATTTAACGAAATTTTATTAAACGTTTGTCAGTACCCTTTTTAATTCTTTATACATTTTTTTTTTCAGTTTTATATGAAACGTAAGTGCAATTAAATTAGATCGGCCAATTTTATACATGGAAAAAAAAAATGCTGTTGCTTCAATTAAAGTCTACGTTACGGGCTGCCACAGACATACATAGTTCATTCAATGATATTTTTATTAGACCAAATATCTGGATAGTTGTTTTAATAATCCAGATATTTGGTCTAATAAAAATATCATTGAATGAACTATGTATGTCTGTGGCAGCCCGTGACGTAGACTTTAATTGAAGCAACAGCATTTTTTTTCCGTGTAGAATGTCAGCAAATACACAGAAGGTACATATGTACCACTAGCTTTTGTGAAATTTGGAATCAATCTAAAGTAGACTTTACCAGAATTTTAACTTGATACTAATTGCTAAAATACCGGATGCTGAAATTGGAAAATGAGTGAAGAATGACAATCTTCCTTCCGACAATTTCGTTAAAGAAAAATAAACTCCGAATACGTGCAGAAAATATTCGAGGATATTCGAATCTTGGCGTGAAACTTTGAAAAATCGCAAACGCTCTTTCAATCGTCAGCTGATGCGAAATCCTGCGTCCGGATGATTTTACGCTGCTCCAAAGCGTATCCTGGGTGATGCGTTTCAAAAGCCGGTGGAATTTGGCAACAACTGGGAGTACAACCGGAAAAAGAGCCGGAGGGAAATTCGACGGGCCTGTCCAAGATTGTCGAGGTCAGGTTAGGAGCGGCTTTCGCGACGGATTGCAAACAACACATTATCATCAGGCCGAGATACAAAGCAGTTTGGAGAGGAGGGAGTCTCGTCCCATCGGTCGAAAAGCTCCTCGGCTTTGCCGCGTTCGACCCATCGGATCGGTTCACCCGGTCTGGGGCTCCTCCACGCTCGCTCCGTCCGCCTTGCCGTGGCTGCCGGTTCTGGTCCCTCTCAGTCGCGGCGGTGGCATCCTGCTGCTCGCAACACGCGTCTCGGCCCGATTTGAAAAGCGGTCGTGGCCGCCGCTGCTTGCTTCCGCGCCGGTTTTTAATCGGATCGCATATTTCCGGCGTGGGCGAGGGTATACTTTACAGCCGCCGCATCTCCGTAAGTTTCTCCGCAGATTAATATGAATATTATTCCGATACTCCGATCGCATCGCGTTTGTCAATTCAAGGTGTGACAGGAAATTCTAGAAATTTAATAATTAAGAAGAAAACGATGGTATTATTATGATACATTTTTATCAAAATCATTGTTTCACTTTTATAACATGTGAATAAAATATATTTCTTTTTAGTGGCTTTTTTTATTTATTAAAAATTTTTATTGTGTTCCTGATATAAAAAACGGATAAAGAATTGTTCTTTTTTTTTTTTTTTTTTTTTTTGTTTATAAAATTTTTATGGTCAAACGAAAGGTTTCTTTTCTATGAAAACAATCACAAGTGGTGGCATAAAAAATGTTGCGAATAATTGTACGTATATATTATTTATATACACACATATAATCGTATCTTGTATTTTGAAAAGTAACTGCAATATTAATAATAATAGCGCAAAAGATTTAAATTTTATGATATTTTAATCCGATTTATTTATCGAAGCGTGTGTATGTGTGTGTGTGATAAAAATCACAGCTTTATACATTCTTTAAAAAAATCCACTATATTTTCTTTATATGTTTCACCGTATAATGTAATTCACAATTCGTCTGTCTTACTAAAATTAGATAAAACCTTCCAATACATGTCTTCAAATAATATTTATTATTGACTGAGTTGCACTTAAATCTCGAAAATGTCGTTTTTAGGAGCTCTGCATTATTTACGTTTTACGAGACTGTCCCGTCTCAACCGCACAAACCAATGATGGATATTACTTGCGGCTTCTCCAGATTGCACCCGAAAGAAAGAACAAAGATGAGACATAAGACTTTTACAGGTGGCGAATAATTAAATTGTCCCTTTTCAGAGGATTTAATCATGTGTTAAAATTTTTCAATACTTCTCTCGCGAGAAATTCGCTGGCATTTTAATGGCCTCGAAGTTTCTTCTCGGTTTGTTGGCATTCGGAGATAAAAGTTTCGTCAAACATATAATTGATTGCAACACTTGTATGAGCCTCTCCAACTCACCGCTTTTAGGTGCAATGTTTTTTTTTCGTGACTTTTTTAGCCGTTCAAACAATTAGGAATGCC
>NW_021849016.1:255835-274420 GCF_003651465.1 Formica exsecta | reverse complement strand
TTTTTTCTTCAAAAATTTTTTTAAAATCTATTTTTTTTTTTTTTTTTTTTTTTTTTTGTAGAACGATACAACATTTTCTTTTCTCTTATACAATTTTTTAGGAACTTCTCTTTCTCTTTATTTAAATCTTAGAGCAGCGGTAAGTCGTGCCGATTAAAACTGAATTATTGAATTATAAAAAGAAAAAAATAATCAACAATAAACCGAATGGTGAGAAAGGAAGAGACTATTAAAACTATGTCTTGTGTCGTCTGTGAGTGAATTCGTGCGGATTCGATTTTGTGGTTCCTGGTGGTTTATGGTTGCTGGAGCGAAGTATAACGCGCGCGCGACGTTTTTCGTCGTGAAAGGCGACAGCACCACGTGCGTGGACGGAAACAGTGTGGGTGGCATTGACGAAAAGAACAGTTGGTGATGTTCTAAAAAGTAAGTTCCTGGAAAGAGATATTTGTTTTTGCCTCTGATCACATACATATATTTCACGGAAACGCGAAGATGACGTAACGATTGAACATAAAAAATAAGCTTAATGTATCTTTTTAAAAAAATGGAATTTACATAGATAATGTATGTATATTTTCAATAATTTTTATAAGCGAGTTTTTTATAATGCAACGATTTCTCCACTTTTGTTGTTTATTAATTTACTGCAACTTATTCAATCAATAATCGAATGGCATATCTCAAATGCAGTGAACCAGAATTAATGTACCCTTTCTCTTTTCTTCTTAAACTCTTAATTCTTAATTCTAATTCTAATAAATATCAAATTGATTTTTCTCAATTTTTTATACACTTTCTCGTAACAAGGAGAAGAAACACGAAATATTCATTTGATTGATTGCAAATTAGAAATTTTGGGGAAAGCTTCGGAGATCAATTTTTGTATCATTTTTCGTCCATATCGCTCAATAGATAAACTGTTCATAAAACAGTAAGATGATATACGAATATTATTATTATGTAAGATTAAAAATATTAAATGTCATATTGTGTCATTAAACTAAACTATTGTATGATTTCTTCAACAATTCCAAGATAGTCCATAGATATTCTATATCTCCATTCGCTAAAATATCCTTTACTTTAAAATTGGATTAGAATTAAAATTACATAAAGTTTCAAGTTGGAGTCAAACTCACTTATCGCACATCTCAAGTCACCGGGGAAAATATGTTCCGGATAAAACGGCGTCCCAAACGTCATTCGAGAAAATCCACTTAAACTTGAACGCGTGCACGATAAGATTAAATTCGGTGAGAGTATTTGGTGGTATACCCACGAGGATCCGACGTGCTAGAGCATGAGAAATAAAGTCGTTTGACGAATAGCAAGACTATAGGTCCGTCCGTGTCCTGAGCCGCGGAAGAGAAGAGTCGATGACTTCTTCTCTTCGATCGTCCAGCTCACCGGTCGGGATCGAATCTTCCCCTCCCGTCTCTTCGATTCCGTGCCATGACCGCGACAATCTGGTCGTACCCGTCATCTGCGGTCAGCCGACGAACAATTCTGCGTCTCGCCGTCTGTGGGAACAATTAGCGAAGAAGACTTCTCCTCCTCTCTTGGGAACGACTACTCGGCGGCTCGATCTGAAGGGCGTGTAACCATCATCGTCGTTAATGTAAACCGACGGTTTTCGCGGCTGACTAACCGCGACGCGTCTCCAGACACCCGGTCGTTTTGTTGCGAGACGCTACCAACCGCTTTTGCGAGAGCTCCATATGCGTCGAACATGATCTTCCAGTATATCTTCCATATCACTTGATGTGCGGATTACCGTTTTTTATGGACGCATTTTTAGAAATATTTGCAAAAAGGGCGACGAAAAGCGAAATTTCTTTTCAGTTTACTGTTATTTTTTACGAGATAGATATTTAAAACTGATACAAATGTAAATTTAATATGCGATGCTAATTTTATTTTATAATTTTTGTAATTCTCCTGAAATTAATTAATGTCAAAATTATTACTTATAGGAATTTATAATTATATATAGAGGTCCAAAACATATAAATAATAAAATTTAATTTTGAATAAGAAAAAATTAATTTGTAGTAACTGTAGAGTGAAAAAAAATTCTCTTTAAGATTAATTTTGTCATATAATTTATTTCACTACTTTTACCAAGCAATCGGCATTTATAAAAACTGAAAATGATTATTTATCTGTGACATATGATTCATCTTTACAATCGGCATTTATAAAAATTGAAAATGCCTATTTATCTGTGGCATATGGTTCATCTTTACATAATCATAAAGGAAATATCTACAGCCGCAACTTAACAAACACAGACTCACTTGATGACGAGAAATCTTCACGAGTACCACAAAAAATTCACGAAATTCTTTGCTCTGATTTCTTAATTTTTCAATTGTTAATGGGAAAGAAACTTTGATATTTTCCGCGTATGATTAAGTATATTTTAAATATATAAAATACTAATCTTCTTACAATTAAATATTAAAATACGATTAATGTGAATTTCGGAGCAACTATCGATCAAACTGTTTCAGCGATTGTCATTTTACCGTTTCCTTTTCCGATCACGCTCTTTCGTCTTCATGTGGCATTCGCTATGCTGACAATTTTCATTTTAAAGGGCCACCTTGACCTAAAATGCACACGATATACCATCGCTTCCTCGTTTTGTAATCAGCTAGACGCCGCGTGCTCCGAACGCACGATCTAGCGGCGCTCTTCGACTCTGACTTTCGGCTTAAACCGGTTCTCCCGCCTTTCTTACGTTCCTCTACTCGAGTTCGTTCGTGCACGTCACTCCGGAGCGTATCCTTTAACGGGACGAACACCGGGATTTCGTGGATTTGAGAGGTCGAGTGTGTAAATCGCGATTACCGCATCTACGGCTACTTCGCAGCTTCTCTTCGACGACAGAGCGCGATTTTTATTCATAACGGTTCTCGCATCTGACCAGCATGTTTTTCTCCTTGTAATACCGGAAGAAGCGCGGAAAGGGAAGCGTTGTAATCAATACTCGGTATTTCTTTCCACAAGTTACAACCGATTGTTTGTGTCTTTCTATCTTTGCGTTATCTTTGATTTGGTGATTTTGAATGCGCGAGATTGGTGGTGACGTTTCTGTGTAAAATATTAATTCTTTTTTTTTGTAAAAAATATGTGATTTGTGCAACTTAATTATAATTTTTTTTATACTTATTATTTTATTCTGAGAGTGAGATATGCATGCGGTGTTTAATGAGGAGAAATATGTCGTGTGCTTTTTTAATGAGAAGTGTAATTGTAAGATGACTTAAAATGTATTATTCGTGAATAATTTAATAAATATGCGAGAAAAACGAGATGATTAAGCGTTAGATTAGAGCGAATTTGAATCGTAGGCCGCGTTGCGCGTAACGTAAGCATAAGTTAACTGACCTTTGAAGGAATTTTTAAGGGCAATTTACGCGTCCCTCTCTCTAATAATTCCTGCGTAATATGTGTGAACGGAAACAAGCGTGCGAAAGTAACTTAGAAACAATCGACGATAATAGGCGGTCACGATCTTATAAATAATGAATTAACGAAGAGTACGTATTATTACACAAGTTCAATTATTCATCGGAAGTATTATCTTGATTTTTTTCGAGTATTATCTTGATTTTTTCAAGAATCGACCCTGGAGTATCTGAAATATCACCAAAGAGTCAATCGTGTCACGTCAGAAAAATTGCCGCCACGTTATATTAAATATTACACAAAAATGTACATAATATATTCTATATTAATTTGACATTCTCTCAAGACGTTCGAAAAAAATTCTTAAAATTTTTCTTTCGCGGTGACACGAGTGTTACGAGGAAACTGATGATGTTACATGCCTTCGTGGCTCGACAGAATTGCAAAAAACCGTTGAAGAGCAGCTCATTACTCACAGTTACTTTGTCGATATGCACACGTATGTTTATTAGCTGACCTGAAACCGGTTTTGCCAAGAGTCGAGCCTTTGTCTACGCCGATTTGGAAGGGAATAAATTTGGGATAACGATGTGGAGATGCGCGATTTAGGAAGGATTCTCTAAACAAAAAAGAAATGAATACATTGTCCCTTTTAAACTTTGCGGCGAAAATCGTTCCAAGTTTGGTTATTTCTTAAATGAAATGTCCGCAAAAATGCTTACCGTGAAATCGCTTGCTGAAAAAATATTTTATCACCAAATATTTTCTTTTCCGACTGCAAACATTGGTACGACTAATACGGCTAAAGTGACAGGGAGAAAAAAGACGCATATAATTCAAATCCAGTAAAAATATTTGGTAAAAATCCAGTTATTAATTACAGATATAATATAAAATACTTATATACGCTAGTGATTTGCGGATTCGCAAACGGAATGTCGTATTCCTGGATCGTCAAAATAACAGAACCGGCGCGTTTAATTCGCCGAAGAAAGTCTTATAACGGCGTCGGGTTCTCATTTCTGGACACACAGTTTGGCCGGCTATATTTTATGACTTTCTAGGATTTTTATCTGTTCCGGTCTTTGCAGAATAGTTTAAATGGCAAGAATCTCAATTCCGAGGAAGCTGTCGAAAACCACCTTACTAACTTTTTTCAAGAAAAACCAAGTTCTTTCTTCAAAAATGGAATCGACAAGCTTATAGATCGTTGGAAAACCATTGTAGAAAAGAATGGAGACTATATAATTGATTAATAAAAGTGTTATCTCTAAAATATAATCTATTGAAGTTTATATTTAAATCGGGCACGAACTTATGCAATCACCTGATACATAGAGCCCGCTTTGTTCTCATTTTCGTTATCGCAGGTCATGGGTAGTGCTGGGCATTAAATACCTAATCATGCAGAAATATTTTTCTCGAATCTGTAATCTGTATCGTTTTCGTGCGACACGCCGATAATTGCATTAAGACTTAGGGTTTTTTGTTCAAATTAAAAAGAGATAAGCATTCTATGGATAAATATGTAAATTATACATGATAATTGCAATCGCATAAAATATAGAATAAAAAAAATATAGTAAATAATTGTAATAAGTAAAACATGATGGATTAATATAATCGGAAACATGGGATCTTATCTTAAGTACTAATTGACTTTACTTTACTGAGATCAAGCTACTATAAAAAAATAATATACCCTTCTGTTGATGTCGTGATTGATGTTATAATGAAGCGTTCGTCGCAAATAATGCTTGATGGTGAAAAATGACTGGGTATTAATTGCTGACGTCGGTTTAAGTCTTCGTTGCTTAACATGCTTGCGACCTCGTTTTTCAAAGCCATATGTAGCTGTACATATTGGATTTAATTCTTCGTGAATGTTAATTTTCAATGATACGTTTGAAAATTTATAATTTCCTGTGTTTTTAGATTATCGCAGGCAGATTATCGCATTTCAATTGCATAATTTCTACGAGATCACTGGCACGATATGGCGATTATCTTCAACTTGAAGCAAAAATTTGATGTGAGTTTTGCTGTGATCTGCTTATATACTTATTCATTATAATTCAAGGTTGTTACTGAATGTCGATGCAACGAGAATAATTAGATTTTTTAAGTAAAAGGAGAATGACTAATCGACTAAAAGAGGCAGTTTCGCGAAGAGAAACGTATAGTTCAAACAGCCGAAGTTTACTTTACGAATAACACGAAACGTAAATCAAGGTTTTTCGCAGAATTCGTTTAAGAGTTTAAACATATTGCTTCTCTTTTTTTCAAGATAGTATGCCATCTGTTCCAACGATATACTAATTTATAATGAAATATAGTAAAATATAATTGTATCTTGTACATGATAATTATAATACATATTACACATGTATAATCTATAATAACTGCATTGTTTCCGAAATATAAAGAATAATTTGCGATAAGAAGCTTACATTTTAATAATAAATAAAAGATTCTTCTAAAAGTACTAAACAAATTAAGACAAAGGCAATAAGAGCCAATGTGAGGTAATTATGGCGCATATATTTATTTTAATAACTAAAAGTCATAGAGAGTATGTATGTTCCGATCCCTTCTTCGGATCATCCTAAGCGCAAACGAATAATTAACTTTATAAATTAACTTATTAAATTAATAAATTAATATACAAAAAAAAATTAATAACAAAAAAATAAATAAATGAATAAAATCGCAATCAAATTATAAAAATATGTAGAAAATGAAGTCAGGTTGATGTCTCTCACGTTATCGTTTCCACGTAAAATTTTACATTATAATATTTACTTACATTGATCAAATTGATGCAAAGAATATTAAAATATTTATGCAGAAAATCATAGAAACTATATATTGATAAAAATGCAATTACTTTGAAAGAGAAAAAGAGAGAGAGAGAATAGATTAACAAGAATAATATAAAAAATTCGGAAGAAAAAGATATTTCATTTTTTTTACATTCTACTATCTAAAATAATGTAGAACGGATTTTATTTACAGATGCTCTACATCTTGAAGAAAGTCTTTCCATTTTAGCAGCGGTCGGAACAATGGGATTGCCCAAAGGATATCCTCTATCAGGATTTATTACTATACCTGAATCGGCAATCGTTGGCGCCATGTCAAGGATGAATCCGACCGAGGACCCAGGGACCCCTAAAGAGAGCAAATGGGAGAGGTGACGTACCCAGTGATGCGGAAACGGCGTGGACTGGGCAGCGCCTTTCTGGGCCTCTTCGTAGGCCTGATCCTTGGTTTTTTGATCCTCAGCTACCGCCTGACTCTCTCTAATCAACAACAACAATTCGCCATCTGGACCTCCATGCCTGGTTTACGATCACCGCCAAAAGCATCGGTTCGAAACATGCCGAGATTAAAAGACGACGAACGAATCAACAGCTCCACTTCGAGTCTCTTGTTCGTTGGCGTGATGACGGCTCAAAAGTACTTGGACACGCGAGCCAAGGCCGTCTATGAAACCTGGGGCAAGGATTTGCCCGGCAAGATAGCCTTCTTCTCGTCGGAATCCTCGACGGTACCTGAAAACTGCCCCGATTTACCTTTGGTGCCGCTTCCACGAGTGGATGACACTTATCCGCCGCAGAAGAAATCTTTCATGATGTTGGAGTACATGTGGAACAACTTCGGCGATCGCTTCGAGTGGTTCTTGAGAGCAGACGACGATGTATATGTAAGGACAGATCGGTTGGAGAAGCTGCTGAGATCCGTCGATTCTAGAAGGGCGATGTACATCGGACAAGCCGGCAGAGGCAATTCGGAAGAATTCGGGCTGCTGTCGTTGGAGTACGATGAGAATTTCTGTATGGGTGGTCCTGGAGTAGTATTGTCCAGAGAGACGCTCGGGAGGATCGTACCGCACATCAAGTACTGCCTGCGCCATTTGTACACCACACACGAGGACGTCGAGCTAGGCAGATGCGTGAAAAAATATGCGGGGATTCCCTGTACTTGGAGTTACGAGGTAATTGTTTCTCGATTTTGATGTGTATGGAAAAGCGACGTTAATATGATCGTGTACAGATAAGACGTAACAGATAAGAGAATATTTATTTACAAACAAACGAGAGCGGTAGAGTACAATGAAGAAATAGTTTTTCATAAGAAGAATTTATCTTTTTCAAAAGAAGATATTTTCAAAAAATATCTTCAAAAACTATGACAAAAAAATCTCTTGATAGCTCAAATGTTGCATTTTTCAAAAATATTAAAGGATGGGGAGATAAGCTGTTCGAATCAGAAAAATAGATAACTATTTATAAAAATAAAAATTAAATTAAATAAATTAAAGAGCATATATATATCGCAGTCTATCGATTCGTTCGTTTTGTTACTAAGAACACAGTGCGTCATATCATACGCAGATAGATAATTCGTGTACTTTTTATCTTATCGCCTAAAGTACATGTTGAATGCTATCTCTCGTTGATTACCAAAACATTATTGCACCTTGATTTCATACATATTTGGCTGATACCATCTATTTTTCAAGATCGAGATGAAACGTAATTTCAATGAAATCTCGATGGTAACTATGGTATATTTAACCGGTAAAAAATATTCCAATAAATCGGTTGGTACAGAATTTAATCGTTAATTTGCAATTAATTTATGTCATGTTATTGCGTGTCCTTTACAATATTAATTTAATTCTGCTATTGTATTCATAAAAGTCAACAGGATATACATACCACATAATGCTGGGCTTTTCTTGTTACTCTCAGAGTTCTACGAACTATGTGACTATTTTGTCCGTTGTATTATCACGCGATACTAAAGTTATTTTGGTCGTTCTTTCTTCGTCGTCTCATAGGCTCTCTCGCGTGCAGGAATCCGCAGAAACGCCTAACGATTTCTTGATTAAGGCGTATGCACGGTGAATTAGACATGTGTCACAATGAATTGCCAGTAGCAATCAAATCAATTTTTTTTTCCTAATTTGCTGATGCCCCGATAATGCGCTCATTTCGTAATAGTTAATTGAGATAATTGATTTTCTCATGCGTTTCTTCATGTAATCTCAGGATATTTATGCCAAAGAATTAATTTTTTTTCACCGTTTAAATTAGAATCAGATTTCGCGTAATGAGTTATATAATCAGGAATCAGAGCGCAATACTCACATAACGGGTGTACGCCTAGCGTGTTGTATATTTACCGGTTTAAATACTCTACACATCTGCATTATGCAGTTTGGGTACGCTATTAGATGGATTAGGTACGGAAGGTACGATGCACGCAGAGATGAGGATGTTAGTCGTTAAGTAAAAGTGAATCGTACCCTGCTAACCTAGTGGCCAGAACAAGACCATTCTTCTCCATCTTGACACTCGGTCGTACCGCTTAAGTAACAATTTGCGCCACGAAGTGCTTGAACCTTCGAGACGTATGTCGCGATAATCAAATAAAATTGATGCGCGAATCATCATAAAAGAAAATATCTACAAGAAGATATAGATTTCGAGATAAAGCAAGAACTGTGTAATTGATGAAAACGTAAAATTTATTTTACGAATAGTTGTATAATAATTTAATCGCCGAATGTATTCACTGGCTCTCTCCAAATGGATATATCAATTTCTAAATTGCAAACTGATACCAAAAGATATATGGATAAAATTTGAAGGAATCTGTACAAACAGAGGTGCAGAGAGTCATGAGTATGTATTTAATATAATACATTTATTATCAACGATAAAAAAAAATAATAATTAATTATATTCATCTGAAATACGTATAAAAAGATAAACGCGATAGTATTGTTTTGCTACGAACGCAATATGGAATATGATTGCCTATGCACTTGCGTGGGTGCATCTCGATATGACACGCGTTGTGGTGATATTACGACGGACGAAAGGTAAAGTGCACGGAGATGAGGATGTTACTCGTTAAGGTCCGAACAAATCGTAGCCTGCTAACCTACTGCCTGGAGAACCATTCGTGCCCGTCTTGACACTCGACGTAAGGTCGAAACACTTAACAATCAGTCCGTGTGTGCGACATGCAAGCTACGCCTACACTATGTTTGCACGCTGGCAATTTTTGCCCGTTTAATGCGCGCCGCGATTGATTGATCGAAGCGTGCGCGAGATTCGATAAGGGATTTACGATCTTGGCAATGCCTTTGTTACTGCGTCTAATTGAGGACGTTGGAAAGATCAACAAAGCGCTGCGACGTTAATTCCGCGAAATTAGGGGTCTTTAGTAGCGATAGCGAAAGTTGAATGAAATATTAAATCAGTAATCTAAATGGAGATCTTATTAAATCTCTTTCACAGTATTCCATGAAATGAATTTATAAAATATGCGTATCTTAAAAGAAGCATTATTCTGTTCATGGAATCATGATTTAGCAAGAAAATGTATATAGAAGATTCACAAGTAACTTGAAAAAAATCTAATGTCGATTTGCATTTATATAAAAAATATATTTGTTGTTAAAATATATAAATGTACGTAAATATACGAAAAATATATGTACATAATTAGATTAAATAAAAATAAATTTAATAAAAATAAAAATAAATTTTTGATATCAAAAAATCAGTTTTATAATAAAAATACACATTGTCGAAAATATCTCAGAAATTTTTAACTATTATATTTCGAGTTTTTCCAATGATTTTTTATCTGTAACCTGAAAATTGAGAATTTTTACATTTCAGCTGGCAGGGTTGGGGGGTGGGGAAGGTTAAAGCACAAGAATTTTTTTTTACATCGCAACAACTGTTGGAGCCAAACGTTAAGAGAGATGCTTGTCGTTATTTCAAGAACCGCCGACGTAATTCTGTGAAACAAGAAACCACCACACCTAGTATCGGGCTGATTAACACGCTTCGCGGGTTCGACATTTCGGGCGAGACATCGCACACACAATAACGAACGTTCTTAATAGTAATTATTGTATGTCGTAGAGTGCACACACAGGCAGGAAGTTCGTACTTTAACTTCGCTTCTGTTCGTGCTAATTGCCATTTGCCGAGGCTCGCTTGTGCGTGCATTCAGACATTCGGGATGGACTAATACAATCGTCTCGCACGGAATCGACAGACGCGATACCATTGTCACAATGATTAAGCGAGAGCGCGATTCAATCGAGTAATTTGTCGTTCTTAAACTAGTTTCGGCCAGCGTGTCGATCAAGAATTATCGGATAAGAGAGACCGTGCAAGTTTTGGCACAAAAGATTTTGTCCGCGCGAATTTAATTACCTATTTAAGGAGTCTTTCTATAGTTATTTATTTATTTAATTTATCTAAATTTTAAAGATATGGAAGAATTGCGAGATATGATTTGTGAAGTTGCAAATAAAAATCAGATAATATTTTTGCCTTGATGTTTTAAATGTAAAGATATATTGACTTTAATAATTGCCATAAAAAAATAATAAAAGTAATTAGTTTGCGTCAATAAATAGGCACGATCTCGTACTTCAAACTCATCACTCACGCAATCTACTTATTGCCGTAGATGCAGTCCATTCTTTATCACAATAGCAGCGGGGCTCAGGCGTTTACCGGAAATCTCAAGAAAAAGGAAGTTCACCGTGCCATTACTTTGCATCCTGTGAAAAGTCCGCCTCACATGTACAGGCTGCACAATTATATAAGGGTTAGTGTCAAGTATTATAATTATGATAATCACTATAATTACAGGAAAAACTAGCCGCTACATTTTACTTATCCGTAACTGTAGAATAACCTGCTGATAACCGTTACATGCGTAACGAGCGAAATTGCGTGAATGATGCGAAGAAGAATCATTTTGCTCTCGATTCTCTCAAATTGTATTTTTGATATCCAGATTGTTACTGTTATAATTGTATCGTTAATATTCAAATTATCGTCATGTAGTGTACATAATATGTGTTTTCTGTTAATTGATTAAATTGGTAAAATTTTGCAGGGACTGCGAATACAAGACCTGCAACAAGAGAGGATTCATCTGCATAGAGATATTCATACAATGGCTCAGGAATTGGGAGTGAACCTTGAAACTTTAAGGAATTACGAAATAGCGGATGGTGTACGTCTTTTTCCGGTTGATCCTAATTCCGAAGATTACCCCGGCGACACGGACATACTAGGTGATTTCTCGCTTCCGCTATCGCAAGCCGGCTATAAAAGCCGAACTGTACGTCGTGTATGCATCTATATGTATATTATACAGCTTATAAAGACAGAAAGGATAGAACTTACACCGCGAGTCATTAAACAGCTAAAAAGTGTTACCTTTTAGATTATAAAAATATCCACAGATTATAAAATTTTCGCATCTTAAATCAATTAGTATTATATAGTTTTGCAGTACAAAAAGCGAAGCTTTGCAATTCAAGAAAAAACACTCTTATTTGTCTTCTTTTAGATACGTTCACCGATTATTTTCAAATTGTATATAGTCAAAAATAAACTTGTAAACATCAACAAATTTACAAACATATAACTAAAAAATAGCAATGGTTTATCTCATAAATTTTTTGTAGTTGCAATGTTTATGTTACATAATTTTGCAAAATGTTTAAATCATTATTTTCTCTCTATTAACATTTCTGCGATTTTTCGAAGCATGAGATATCTTGAGGACAATAATGACCCCCACACTTTTTTATTTCATATAACTTTTACTGCATATCGCTATTAAATTAATAATTTCCGCTTTTACTGCGCGTGCATGGGTAACTATACACTATACCACGGGACACCGCATCAAATCATATTCCGGGAGAGAGAGGGACGAAGGTATTATAAACCTATTTGAAACCGGATATGCAATCTTGCGGAGAGACGAGAGAAAATCGCGATGCATAACTTTGTATTTATCATTGCGTTGCATCTCCTCGTGTTACATTTCACCATGTTTTGTTCTTGTCTCTGTCACAGAATAACCCCACAACAAATACATGGATTATAAATCTCAGACTGAATTTATGTATCTTACGATGTATCTTGCGAATTCGTTATCTTTGAAATCAAGGATACGCTTTACAACTGTTGAATTCCATTTTCTGTATTCTTTGTAGTTTAATACATATACATGTATTTATACATATCTTTATTTTAATTTTTGAAAAACAGCTGGTACTTTTTAAAAAAAGAAAAAGAAATGTTAGAATAATTTTTTAATTTGGTATTCAAAAAAATTACATTGTTAAGTTATGGCAATATATTGGCAAAAGAAAATGATAAAAGTAAGAAAATATTTCAAGGTTTGAAAATTAACTCTTGTTTTATTCACAGAAAATTCACAGAAAAAAAAATTTAATATTTTTTTGTTAATGATATTTGAATCTTTTTGTTATTGATATTTTTGTTGTTGATATTTGAATCTTTTTGTTAATAATATTTGAATCTTTAAAACACATTTCTCTCTGCAAATCGATTAAGTCAATGATCTTAAGAATGTGTGTGTGTGTGTGTGTCTTTGTGATTGTGTCTTGGTAGAAAATTTATTTTTATTAATAAATCTACTCTCTTTCTCTCTCTCACAACTAGATTAGCTCATATGAATTGATGGCCAATCAAATAATATAAGAACACAAAATGAGCATACAGTCTCAATGCAACATAAATGATTGAAAGAGATTTATCATTGTTATTTCAATCACTTCTATGTCCTATATCTCTCGCAGATTATGCGGTCATCGTATTGGCGCGTTGACCTACATAATTCTCATATACAGAGTGTTTTAAAAAGATGTTAAAAGAATTTAAGGGGAGATTCCCCAGGAATCCAAAATAAGAAAAAAATGTTCGTATAAACATGTGTCCGGAAATGCTTTGTTTCTGAAAATGACAATCGTTGTACATTAAAATTTGAAATTTTAAGAATATATAGTACTATATATAATAAAAGGTTATAATTTGTGGTAGTTTTGGAGTAATATTATTGTTGCCATTTTTACATGTAGTTAGATAGTTAGAAACAAAATTTTTAGTTTTCCCTAAGTAAAAGTACGTCACTGCATTAAGAAATTAAATTTCTACTAAGATTAAATAGTTTTTGATGCACCTTTCAAAGAAATTTCAGAGAAAGAGAGACACTTAAAGAGATACTTAGAAAAAACTTCATTTTTTAATTTTTTCTTCAACATCCTGTATCTCTGAATTCTGAAACAAAGCTTTTCCAGATACATATTTATGAGAAATTCTTTTTTGTTTTGATCAGGGTATAATCTCTCCTTAAATTTTCTAAACATTTTTTTAGAACACCTGTATAAGAATCTGCCATAAATATAAATTAACCGACTGAAAACAGAGGTGAATATAATGTTCCAATGGAATTGCAGTTGTGTTTGCGGTTCGAGAAACATTGAGATCTGAGATGAAATTACCACATTCACTTGCTTCTCTTAATTAATTCTTTGTGATTTTTAAATGTTATTATATCCGTATTTGATTTTTGGTATAAAATAACGCGATTTTAATAAAACATCTGCAATTTAATATTAAAAAGATCGATTGAAAATGTCAGAAATAAAGTTGACATTTATATGTCATATTTTGTCTTCAAAATGAAACTCTCTGGTTTTTAGTTTTAAATCTCATAAATATAGCTTAAAATATTTTTGTAAGAAATCTTAAAAGAAAAATTAAGCATGTGAAATTAAATTTATATACTTTGAAGTGGAAAATTACTTTAGTATAATTTTATATTTTTTATAAGTAAAAAAGTAAGAACTTTGTAAATAATTTAATTTGCGTAAACATAGCGATATATAATTATTTAAAATTTATTATACGACAAGTTTCTTTCTAGACTTCATATTTGACAAATTCAAATATGAAGTCTAGAAAGAAACTTATCGTATAATAAATTTTAAATAATTTTCATTCAACATTTTTTACAAGAATTTTTATCTATTCACCAGCTTTAAGTTTTATTTTGCGATGCATTTTTAAGAGACGCAATTTTGACAATTGATGTTAATTAAGAAAACCGGATCCATCGATTCGTTAAATAAAATCTTGTTTGCGCAGGTGTGCCAGCGAGTTTACGTTCGTTCAAACCGACGACGAGCGACGAAGTGATTCCGTGGGACTTTCTTTCGAGGCTGGAATACAGTTTGATCGATTCCAATCCAAGGCGACGTATTCATAGCGACATCAAAGAGGGTCTGGAAGACATCACGAGGGAGGTCATGGCCTCCATTAATTCTTATTCGCGGCAGCGCGGTCGCGTTGTTGAGGAACGATCGGCCCTTTATGGATACAGAAGGGTGAACTCTTACGGGGCCGACACTATATTAGATCTTCTATTAGTCTATCGAAAGTACCGGGGTAGGAAAGTCACTCTTCCCGTCAGACGACACGTTTATCTTCATCAACATTTTACTGGTACTTTCATCGACGTTTTTATATTTGTGTGATTTTTCGCGCTTCTTAATGCAATTATATATATACACGTTAGAATCTTGTATATACATGTATATATAGTTACTGAGATATTTAAAGTTAACATTTGGGTAATAATATAGAGACAGAGAGACAGTCCGCCCCACAATTGTTGCATGGATGAGAAAGTATATGCGTGGACGCAGTGGGTTCCGCCCCCCCCCCTTACGGGGGGTCTCCACTTCCGGAAGATATAACCTAACCCAAACCTATTTCTGATTTAAAACTAAAATTTGGTTTGGGTTAGGTTATATCTTCCGAAAGTATAACCCCCCCGTAAGGGGGGCGGAACCCACTGTGTGCACGCATATACTTTACAAAGCAAAGCGAAGTCTGCCCCACAATTGTTGTGTGGATGAGAAAGTATATGCGTGGACGCAGTGGGCTCCACTATAAAAAAACTAGACACATAGGTTTGCGTTGAACCTCGCTTTGCGTGAAAAGTAAAAAGACCCAAAGAGTTTCGTCTCTGGAAATGTAAAGAAACACTTTTTCCACGTGTAATCTACATAAATACAATGTAAACAACCTTTATTTTTCTTTATTTTATAATAGAAAAATCATTAAAATTGTGAAATCATAACTTTAAATATCTCAGAAACTATAAGAAACCGCCGGTTAAGTTATAAGAAAAAGTTACTCAGGGTCATGTCCTTGACAACATATGTTAAAGTCAAAGTCATCGGTGAAGTGTAACTTAATATGCACACACAGAAAAATACATACTATATACAAGTAAATATTACTTGTTTCAAGTATTTCAAAAGTCCATATATCCGCAAATCTATCATAAGTTCATCATAAGCATTATTCAAAATATATTCTGAATCCTAATAAATTTAATACTTCAATCAAGAATATTAAACTATATAATTGAAAGAAATACATTAAATTTTTCTGATCTAATAAATTTTCTTACATTAAATTAATCATATCTGACTTTTCTTCGATAAAATTTTATAATATTCTTCAAAAGAAAATATTAACTTATTTTGAGTACATGATAATGAGTATTTCTAAAATTTGTGACAAGTTTATTTTAAGACTATTATTAAGAAAATATTCTTTGTTAAAGATAACTGTTACTTAAAAGAAGTAAAGTAAACTGAATAATCATTTTACTTAGCAATAGAATAATATTTTTCTGTGTGCATATTTACCCATATTAAAATAGTGTTTAAGTACTTATCGAATCAACAAGTGTATGTTTTTGCAGGATTAGAGATACGCGAGACAGTAAATGGCGTCGAGATCCAGTCTCGTCAGAAATCAGATGACAAACCTATTCACAGTTTATTTCATGGTGGTTTTCTAAATCTCAATTTCAACTCAGAGGAAGAAGATTCAGTACGAGGCAAGATCATCAACTTTATCATACCTCTATCAGGCCGCTACGAAATCTTTCAAAGGTTTCTTCAGAATTACGAAGATATCTGTTTGACCAGCGATGAGAAGACGTCTCTGCTCGTCGTGCTCTACCAGCACAAAAGTGAAAATTCTTTCAACAAAACAATAGATCTGATCGAGCAGCTTAAGTACAAATATCGCACTGCCAGCATAGAGGTTCTACCAATTTCTGGGGACTTTTCCAGAGCCAGAGCCTTAGATTTGGGTGCATCAAAACTACAGGCCGATGATCTGATGTTGTTCATCGACGTGGACATCGTGTTCACGAGTTCGGCTTTGAACAGGATACGGCTGAATACTCTACCAGGCCAGAGAATGTACTTTCCAATTGTTTTCAGCCAATATGATCCTAAGGTTGTCTACGGCGATGCCGGGAAACAGGACAAGTTTACTATAAACGAGATCTCCGGACACTGGAGGCAATACGGTTTCGGGATCGTCTCTCTGTATAAGAGAGATTATCGTGCCCTGGGCGGTCTGGATCTCTCGATTCAGGGATGGGGTAAGGAGGACGTGGAATTCTTTGAAAAGGCGGTAAAATCGGACCTCGACGTCTTCAGAGCGGCGGACAGGCATTTGGTGCACGTGTATCACGAAATAGAATGTAGCCGGGAGCTTTCTAGCCTCCAGTTGTCCATGTGCATTGGATCCAAGACTGACACATATGCCGGAGTCGAGACTTTGGCTAGTATGATTTACGCTGATCCGAACATATTGCGCTTTGCCAAAGAGAGGAGACAAAAGAGGACCAATCCTGCTGGTTAATCGACGAATGTGTGAAACAAAAGTGATAAATGAAAATCTGTGAAATGGGCTGTCGAAAATGATATTGTTCTGAAAAACAGTTTAATTTTCCTAGAAATTATAAGGGATCCGTGAATAATATACACCCCATCAAGATAAAAATTATTTTTCTTGTTACGCTTTGTGGCTTTAATCATGGGGTATATTATAATGTGTCGATGAATGGATTATCGGACGCTCTGAACCTCGGTGCCAGAATATTTCATCATTATTTAAGCGTTGTAAATAGAGAGTGCGAGATGAACAAATAAAAATTAATACAATCTAATGTTTCACTGTATGGCAAAATGTATATAATGTATCAAAGCTTTGATTGAGAACACATTTTTCAAGGTTTTGATTGTGAAACAAAGATATTACGCGCAATGATCTTCGGAAAGAATAGATCTGGAAGAGTCAATGAAAATCACCAAAGTCACTGTAGACATGTTAGTAGATTTTTATGTGTGCAAAAACAGTTTTCTCATTTTCGTTGTTAGTTTATGTAACATGATATTATTCTTACCGTCAAGTGATCTTTTTTATCGAGAAGCTGAGAATAAATCGATATCGTATACTTTTATAGTTGCAATTGCCAATACTTTTATAGGAATCAAACGTAATCACACACACACACATTTTACAAAATCATCAGCTTAGAAAGTAAGTTTAAATATTATAAATAAATGTGATATTATCGTGCCTTTTACAATTTTTTTTTTTCGTAAATTTATGTATTATTAATCTGTAAATGCAGATACTTTGAATTGTCAATGTGCTGTATTTTATATATTCACAGGTAAAAGACTCTGCAATAGTCAGAATATAATACTCATGCTTTACTGAACAAAATTCTTATGTTAAGTAATAACATCATTAATATTCATGTCACTCTTCCAAAATAAAATATTATATATAAATACGTAATTGACGATATTTTTTTACATGATATTAATTTCAAACGAAAATTCAATTATTTAATTTGTTTATATGAATATAATGAGATACAGATATCAATGAATTTTACTTTAAATAAATTAAGAGTAATTAAATATTTAATGTATGATGAATTAAATATTTAAGGCTCTCTTAACGTGCATAAATGTAAAGTTCGAGAAGAAATACTGAGAGATTTGCTAGTATGTTATCAGAATATTGACTATGACGGACTGCTGAAGTTGCATCTTTTTTGCGTTCTCCATTTTTTCTTGTAACAGTATAAATATCATGAAAACATCTAATACGTAGTTAATATTCTAGATATTCTAGTTAATATTCCATGAATAAATTTTGTGGTCTTTTATCTTTTCAAAAATAAAATATATAAAAGAAGTGTGCATGTTTACTCTTATTAAATTGCTGTTTATTTCAAAACGTTTGTCTAAAAATGTCTAGAGATTATAATTTTCGAGGAACTTTGTAATCAAAAGGAGGTCAAACTTTACTTAGAAAACTTCGCAAGAAAACAAAGTTAGAAAAGAATTCATCTCGTTTTAGCTTGACACAAAGAAACGATAACTTATCGAGCTTTCGAGTAGTGCTTGAAAAAAAA
>NW_021849016.1:217567-241851 GCF_003651465.1 Formica exsecta | reverse complement strand
TTATTCAAAATATATTCTGAATCCTAATAAATTTAATACTTCAATCAAGAATATTAAACTATATAATTGAAAGAAATACATTAAATTTTTCTGATCTAATAAATTTTCTTACATTAAATTAATCATATCTGACTTTTCTTCGATAAAATTTTATAATATTCTTCAAAAGAAAATATTTACTTTTTTTGAGTACATGATAATGAGTATTTCTAAAATTTGTGACAAGTCTATTTTAAGACTATTATTAAGAAAATATTCTTTGTTAAAGATAACTGTTACTTAAAAGAAGTAAAGTAAACTGAATAATCATTTTACTTAGCAATAGAATAATATTTTTCTGTGTGCATATTTACCCATATTAAAATAGTGTTTAAGTACTTATCGAATCAACAAGTGTATGTTTTTGCAGGATTAGAGATACGCGAGACAGTAAATGGCGTCGAGATCCAGTCTCGTCAGAAATCAGATGACAAACCTATTCACAGTTTATTTCATGGTGGTTTTCTAAATCTCAATTTCAACTCAGAGGAAGAAGATTCAGTACGAGGCAAGATCATCAACTTTATCATACCTCTATCAGGCCGCTACGAAATCTTTCAAAGGTTTCTTCAGAATTACGAAGATATCTGTTTGACCAGCGATGAGAAGACGTCTCTGCTCGTCGTGCTCTACCAGCACAAAAGTGAAAATTCTTTCAACAAAACAATAGATCTGATCGAGCAGCTTAAGTACAAATATCGCACTGCCAGCATAGAGGTTCTACCAATTTCTGGGGACTTTTCCAGAGCCAGAGCCTTAGATTTGGGTGCATCAAAACTACAGGCCGATGATCTGATGTTGTTCATCGACGTGGACATCGTGTTCACGAGTTCGGCTTTGAACAGGATACGGCTGAATACTCTACCAGGCCAGAGAATGTACTTTCCAATTGTTTTCAGCCAATATGATCCTAAGGTTGTCTACGGCGATGCCGGGAAACAGGACAAGTTTACTATAAACGAGATCTCCGGACACTGGAGGCAATACGGTTTCGGGATCGTCTCTCTGTATAAGAGAGATTATCGTGCCCTGGGCGGTCTGGATCTCTCGATTCAGGGATGGGGTAAGGAGGACGTGGAATTCTTTGAAAAGGCGGTAAAATCGGACCTCGACGTCTTCAGAGCGGCGGACAGGCATTTGGTGCACGTGTATCACGAAATAGAATGTAGCCGGGAGCTTTCTAGCCTCCAGTTGTCCATGTGCATTGGATCCAAGACTGACACATATGCCGGAGTCGAGACTTTGGCTAGTATGATTTACGCTGATCCGAACATATTGCGCTTTGCCAAAGAGAGGAGACAAAAGAGGACCAATCCTGCTGGTTAATCGACGAATGTGTGAAACAAAAGTGATAAATGAAAATCTGTGAAATGGGCTGTCGAAAATGATATTGTTCTGAAAAACAGTTTAATTTTCCTAGAAATTATAAGGGATCCGTGAATAATATACACCCCATCAAGATAAAAATTATTTTTCTTGTTACGCTTTGTGGCTTTAATCATGGGGTATATTATAATGTGTCGATGAATGGATTATCGGACGCTCTGAACCTCGGTGCCAGAATATTTCATCATTATTTAAGCGTTGTAAATAGAGAGTGCGAGATGAACAAATAAAAATTAATACAATCTAATGTTTCACTGTATGGCAAAATGTATATAATGTATCAAAGCTTTGATTGAGAACACATTTTTCAAGGTTTTGATTGTGAAACAAAGATATTACGCGCAATGATCTTCGGAAAGAATAGATCTGGAAGAGTCAATGAAAATCACCAAAGTCACTGTAGACATGTTAGTAGATTTTTATGTGTGCAAAAACAGTTTTCTCATTTTCGTTGTTAGTTTATGTAACATGATATTATTCTTACCGTCAAGTGATCTTTTTTATCGAGAAGCTGAGAATAAATCGATATCGTATACTTTTATAGTTGCAATTGCCAATACTTTTATAGGAATCAAACGTAATCACACACACACACATTTTACAAAATCATCAGCTTAGAAAGTAAGTTTAAATATTATAAATAAATGTGATATTATCGTGCCTTTTACAATTTTTTTTTTTCGTAAATTTATGTATTATTAATCTGTAAATGCAGATACTTTGAATTGTCAATGTGCTGTATTTTATATATTCACAGGTAAAAGACTCTGCAATAGTCAGAATATAATACTCATGCTTTACTGAACAAAATTCTTATGTTAAGTAATAACATCATTAATATTCATGTCACTCTTCCAAAATAAAATATTATATATAAATACGTAATTGACGATATTTTTTTACATGATATTAATTTCAAACGAAAATTCAATTATTTAATTTGTTTATATGAATATAATGAGATACAGATATCAATGAATTTTACTTTAAATAAATTAAGAGTAATTAAATATTTAATGTATGATGAATTAAATATTTAAGGCTCTCTTAACGTGCATAAATGTAAAGTTCGAGAAGAAATACTGAGAGATTTGCTAGTATGTTATCAGAATATTGACTATGACGGACTGCTGAAGTTGCATCTTTTTTGCGTTCTCCATTTTTTCTTGTAACAGTATAAATATCATGAAAACATCTAATACGTAGTTAATATTCTAGATATTCTAGTTAATATTCCATGAATAAATTTTGTGGTCTTTTATCTTTTCAAAAATAAAATATATAAAAGAAGTGTGCATGTTTACTCTTATTAAATTGCTGTTTATTTCAAAACGTTTGTCTAAAAATGTCTAGAGATTATAATTTTCGAGGAACTTTGTAATCAAAAGGAGGTCAAACTTTACTTAGAAAACTTTGCAAAAAAACAAAGTTAGAAAAGAATTCATCTCGTTTTAGCTTGACACAAAGAAACGATAACTTATCGAGCTTTCGAGTAGTGCTTGAAAAAAAAAGAAGAAAAACAAATAGCTGGTAATACGGTACATAGTGATAATTTGTAATATACGATTCGTTTGACAATAGAGATAGTAACGAAATATCACTTCTCGGTAAAATGATGCAACTTTTCCTCATGTGGTACGTTGCACTATGAGAATTGAAAACGACATGGCAGCTTGGAACGCAGTTACAAATCGTCAACTGTTATTATAACTGTCTATGAATTGTTATAAATGTCTTATCGCGCAGATTGTATTGTAAATGATGACTTATGAAAATTTCGCAAATGGCGTTTAAAGAAACAGAAGATGAATAATAAGCAGTTAGAATCGCAATAGATAATATGATAAGTTATAATACATGACTTGTGGAAAAGAAAGGTGCGATTTTTTTTGTATTGCAAATATCGAGAATTTTGACATTGTGATTTAGGATATGTGAGAATATAAAATAATAATTCTTATATACATTACACATAGTGTTCATATATCACAATGCGCGATTAAAACAGTATTAAATAATGCACATCTGATAATTCATCGAGTAATGAATATAATTATAATAATTATACTGATGCAATGACGACTGAAAATGTTTTTTCAAAGGCTCTCTAAGAATTGATAAAAAATGGTTTTTCTCTTTCAATTAATAATATTGATGTAAAAAATTATTTTTCCTGAAAAATTTAATTAAGATGCAATGTAACACAAATCGAGATGTTTGCTTTATATATAGTTTTTATAACTCATATCTTTGTAATTTTCTATTTTTTTTTTGTTATTATTATTATTATAGATTCCCGAGAAATCCACGTATGGAAAATTTCGGTGAAATTTTCGAGAGAAGAGATCGATAGCACATCTTCAATGTTTATGTCTCGTGTTAAGATTGTCTTTAAACAAAAATGCTAATAATGACCGCGTTGACGAGAACATCGTTTTTATCATGTAGCTATATAAAGATCTTCGGGCACAGAATTCATAGAATCTTCGGGAAAGACAGAGGCTCCGGTTTTTATTACGGCGTAGATAATAACGTATCGCTCAAGCTCAAGGCCGCCTGCAATCGTTCGCGGTAGACGGCGCATTTATAAGACAAATTTCCGCGCGAATTCTCAGTGCGGTCGTCAGTTCAGTACTTTGTGCTGCGTTATATTCATCAAAACACGAGAGGTCATCAACTTCGAACGAAGAAACGCGAAATTATTCAGAAAAGTCGTTCGGCGAGTAATTAAAAGCATTCCAAATAGCCAGTCGCATTTAATTGTACGATATTATTGGTATCATATGTAAATTCACGACAAACAAATTACAATTCAGGAATTATTAAAGTGTTGCATCAGATCAGCGGACAGCTGATCGAAAAACATCTTTATCTTGCTGCGTAATATTTTTCGGAGCGAAAACTCTTCTCTGCCTAGAGAATCGCGGAATATTAAGTTTCAGTTTCTAAATTTGTCAAAAAATACTGACAAAGAATAAAATCAAACAGCAAAGGATTTTAACTCATTCCAATAAATTCGAACAATTGTTCAATCAGTGATCCGAGAAG
This sequence comes from Formica exsecta, assembly GCF_003651465.1. Taxonomy (NCBI): domain Eukaryota; kingdom Metazoa; phylum Arthropoda; class Insecta; order Hymenoptera; family Formicidae; genus Formica; species Formica exsecta. The sequence goes on along the minus strand of NW_021849016.1, from coordinate 237,378 downwards.
TCTAAAAAGCGCCGTTTGTACTAATTGCTTCGACGCAGCCTTGGCTGCAAATAATCGTTGAAGGATGAGAGAATTGTGGGTGATCATGTTCATCCTGACGGTCGTAGCTATCCGCTCGCCGGTGGAGGGGAAGATATTCACAGAATGTGAGGTCGTAAAGGAGCTGGAGCGAGCTAAAATCAGTAAGAGCTTCATCAGCAATTGGGTCTGCCTGATGCGAAGCGAAAGTGGCCTGAATTCGATGCTAATGACTGGTCCAAAGACAGCATCGAGCTATTCCTTCGGTATCCTCCAGATCAACAGCGCTAAGTGGTGCACGAGAGGACGTAAAGGTGGCATCTGTAACAAGCGGTGCGAGGACTTTCTCAATGACGATATAAAAGACGACATCGCATGCGGAAAAAAGATTTTCGATCAAGAAGGATTTAAAGCATGGGAAGGATGGACGAAAAAGTGCAAAAATAAGCCGCTTCCCAGTATCGCACACTGCAAACGAAGAAGAAGGATGGTGGCTCCAGTCGAAGTAATTGACCCTGCAATTGTATGATACCGCAAGAATTCGTTTGATACACTCATTGCCGATACATCAAGCTCAATTTTACAACTCGGGAATTTTACTGTATCCTTCGCTAAAATTATAATTTGTTTAATCTTTTACAGAATTTAGCTAAAGTTTTGTGTGTGAATGATTTCATGAGATTTTAATATTATTTTCCATTAACTGATCTCTCATTTTGATCTCACCAGTAATGGCACATTTTCTCATGCAATGCATTAAACGAACAAAGTATTCTGGCACGCTTTATAAATATGAATCTAATCCGATTGAATCTGTGCCAGTTATGATGTAAAAGTTCACGTGGTCGTCTTAAGCTCACTCTTGCATGCGATTTGGCAAGCGGCGACACAAGAAATACGAAATAGTTTCGAAATAGTTTCTGGTTACTAGAATTACAAAAACATACGTGACGAGACTTTGTCGATGTCTTCCTGATTTCGTCTTTTTTTACTCATGCTGCGTGTACGATATTTCGAAGAATCGTCTCGTAAATCCGCGCGTCGTAAAAGAGGGCAAACATTATAAAACAGAAACTATAATGTCTCTATGAAGAAAGAAACAGGCCTCTAAAAATCTCTCTACAGAAAAAAATATTAAAAGCAGCAAGTAATTTTGTAGCCATACAAATAATTTATAGTTGAATAATGTCAATGTTAGATCAAATCTTAAATGCAACGCAACACAAAGTGTCTAAAAAATATTGTAAAGACAATTAAAAGAAAAAGCATCCTGATTTTTAGATATTTTTAGGATACTTTGTGTAAATATCTTTTATATATTTTTATTTTTCTGTTATTTGAGATTCTATTTAATAAATTTTGTGTAATGTCTTATAATATTTAACTTGTATTAATAACATTCATAATATTTAATTAATATTATATAAAGTCAGTTATATTTTAATGTATAACAAAATAAGTGACAGTTATTAATTGATTATTCATTGTTTTGTAAGCTATTACGAAAGATAAATTGCATTTAATTTTTTTATGCATATAAATATTTCGGAGGCTTTAGAATTTTTTAAAAATATCTTGATGCAAAGTATTTTAAGTCAAATCAATCGTTAAAAATTAAATTCAAAGAATTAAATTAATGCTTAATATTTTCAAAAAAGCCGTTTGTTACATAAATTTGTCCCATGAATACAATTGAGCAAATATAAAAAATGAGTCTGATAAGTCTGATATCAACTTCGTACGACAGAAGTCTCAAGCGATTAATCAATCCAACAATTGTATCAATAAACGAATTCTACGAATACAATCGGAATATCGTCATAACACAACTGCTTATAGATTTGCATCAAGGAGAGAAGCGATATTAATCTTCAAGGCTAAGAGATATGAAGATCGACGAATAATTATTATGTTTACGTAATGCGTGTCGCGTGTTTCTTTAATTGATGTTCTCTTCCGAATTTAATATCAAGGTCTTTGGCAGATTTCAATTTCTCGGCTAATCGTGTAGAATCGATATTACATGTCCGTGATATTTTAGTTTATACCAATCTGTGCAAAGTAAATTCAATACTTTATACAAATAATTTCAACAATTGATAATTTTGATAAAATCATGATATAAATAATAATTCTAGTAAAAAAAGTACATTTAATAAAATATATCGTGTCTTAAAACATTTGACGAGAAAAATTACGATTAACATCAAAAGAGAATAAATTTTCTTTAGCCGGAATCTCTCTCCGCGGTTTCTCTTTCTGCCTTGAAAATCGATTGAATCAACTGCCTAGATTCGTACTTATGATGCATAGGAAACGCGAGATAGCGAGCACGTGATTAATTACATAACGGAGCGTTTGCTCCAAGTGAAAAATTCCAAGCTGATATCTATCACCTTAAACGCTTCGCAGAATTTCAATGATAGAAACGCGTCGATTTGTATCATTTTTTTTTTTTTTATTGCGACGAGAATTTTTCAAAGACTTTCTTTCGCAATAATCGTATCGATACTTTCTCGTCGCAGTTTCCGATGCGCCATTTTTCCAATTACACCCGATAAAATTTCAATCGGAATAAATTTACGAGAGTCAAGCAAAGTCTACCTCTCCAGGCCAGATCGCTGGCAGTTCGCTAACGGAACATTGTACTTGGCTGGCTTGAGCGATGCGAGGATGCACGTAAGCGCACTTTATCGTAGCCCCCGGCTGGAGTGCATGCACCTTTCACTAGCGGAAGTGAACACAGCTAAGAGGCAGACGCGTGAGAGCGACCCAGGTCATCACTCGTTCGTTACGGACGATCGCTTCGTACGAGCCAAGGCATCGCGAAACGTACGTTTGAATTGTCGATGTATCGCTAATTGACGAGCGATTATCAACTGATTCATCGCCGATTCTCATCAAATCTTTTGTAACTTGTTCTAATGAAATGATGCAAGAGTAATCTCTCTCATTGTATAGTATATCATGATTTTATTCTAATTTCCTTATTTAATTTAACCATATACTGAGAGATTTGTTTCCTCCTTTTAGCAACAATCGATGAAATTAGCCATTATCATTTTATTGGCAATAGCTATCGTAGCTATTGATGATAGTCATCTCTCCTTCGCTGAAAAATATTCATCAGCGATGCGATTGAGGAAGGTGCTCGCGCGCTTTTCGGATAAACGCAGAATCTCTGATGGTATCATCGCGTAGCAATTAATCATGTCGTGTCAGCTGAATGTGCGAAATAAACGAATAACGTGCAAAGACGCGTTTGCGCTTTCTCAGCGACTTATGATTGCGCAATTGCGCGAAGATGGATGTATATACGCACACTACTATAATGAGTCTCTCGGCGGTTTCGATGATGTTCGATCGATGTGTCCCGTCTTTGCGAAAGAAAGGCAGTTAATAGCGAGAAAAAAACCATCGCCGATTTATACAGGGGAATAAAATTATACGGGAAGTAAATCTATAAGCTCTTATCCGAAGCTAAGTCGCGCGTAACGTCGCCACGCAACCTTCCCCTCCCCCTCTTCCCCTCCCCTTCTCCCTTCTCTTGCTATCGGATAAACGCAGAATCTCTGATGGTATCATCGCGTAGCAATTAATCATGTCGTGTCAGCTGAATGTGCGAAATAAACGAATAACGTGCAAAGACGCGTTTGCGCTTTCTCAGCGACTTATGATTGCGCAATTGCGCGAAGATGGATGTATATACGCACACTACTATAATGAGTCTCTCGGCGGTTTCGATGATGTTCGATCGATGTGTCCCGTCTTTGCGAAAGAAAGGCAGTTAATAGCGAGAAAAAAACCATCGCCGATTTATACAGGGGAATAAAATTATACGGGAAGTAAATCTATAAGCTCTTATCCGAAGCTAAGTCGCGCGTAACGTCGCCACGCAACCTTCCCCTCCCCCTCTTCCCCTCCCCCTCTCCCTTCTCTTGCTATTATCTCCGACTTTCTTTCGATACTGACCGTTTATTAATGATCACTAACGATCCTTGCCATCTTTTACATCACTTTGCGGATATAAAATTTTGATTAGATCGTCCAATAATTTCAATTAGTTCAAATTCCGCGATGCTGTAAACACACGAGGATGGCGATAATAATGCCGTAATAATCGAAGAATTAAATATGATAGAAGTGATGAATCTATCTCTCAGAAAGATGATTGCAACAAATTCAATTTTCTTTATGTTAAGAGCAATTCTTCGAGTTCTGAAACATGATAATTAGAGCATTTCAATCATTAGAATTTGAGACCGTTTGACTTTTTCTATATCCAAGTTTACATGTTTGTAGCATTCAAAAATTACTCAGTTTGGGTCTATTTTTATTTTTAATTTAACTTTAAAATTTTTTATTTTTTATTTTAACTTTATTTTCAAAGAATCTTGAAAAGCAAGAAGCGACATTGATTTCGCAAAAAAATTCCGTAATTGAGCTGCGATAGAACTCGTGCAAGTGTAAGAACCGGCAACTTGAAATCGTGCAACTCGACACGTGACACGTTTACAACGACCGAGTTTGTATGATGAAGATAACCGAAACGGTGAAAGGTTTAATCCATCATATATTTGAGAAACAATGATATTCAAAGATGGAAATTAAGCACCATCTATTCGCCTAATGCTCTTATCTGCGGCCAGCATCAGCACAGACTCATGATTATCCGGCATTCGGATATCTAGACAAGAATCTCCACGTGATACGTGTGTGTGGGTACGTGTACGAACATTGAGATCCACGGAGAACTTAGACCCGCTAGGATATGATCTCTTTCTCCCGGAGGTAAAGCTACGTTTACACCGCTTGTCTTAATAGCTATAGCCACGTTTGCGTTGCAGCTAAATAATGCATCAGTTGGATAACGGCAAACTACAGAGTCGATAATATGCAGAACAATGCGGATCTCTCGCGAGTAAATCATCTTGTTCAATTAAGTCAAATCTACGCTTACAATCTTGCAAATGCGATATTTAGATGTCGAATGGAAGTCTTGCAAATAGGCAATTTTTTCAGGTATATCGCGATTAAGTATATATATGTGCAACAGTAATGTGTAATTAAATTTTTTATATAATGAAACTATAAAGTTAATTACAAAATAATATTTTTACTTATGATTATCAAAAAATCGAATTACAGTATTTTTTGATCAATTGGTGATGTACGATAGTTTTATACTTATTATTATTTAAATGCCAAATGTAAAGCTTGCAAATAAGCGATTTTTTTTAAGTGTATTGACGTTTCTCAAAAACAATAATATGACAGATATTATTTTACAGATAAATCTTTATATTGCCATTATCACATAATGTTTTTATTCAATTTAGGTAAAAATGTAAATTTCAAATAAAATTTAAGTATATATGCAACAGTAATGTATAATTAAACTTTTCATATAATAAAACTATAAAGTTAATTACAAAATAATATTTTTACTTATGATTATCAAATCACAGTATTTTTCGATCAATTGATGATATACGAGCGTTTTATACTCATCCGATGCAAATGCTGGCTGCTTGAAACGTTAATTCAGCTACAACGCGAAAAGGAGGAAGTAGCGAATTGATCGTCCGACACTGCAGAACGAGAGAATCGTCGATCGCAAGCGTCTCGGTGAAACTCGAACGTGGCTCGAACGACCTCTGCAAGGGTCGCTGTGCCTTCCATCGTGGAAAGCGAGATCCGATAAATTGTGCGATCGCACTTAGGTGCAGGCCGGAATCGTTCGCCAGATGATTCGAGACAGACGGAAAGAAATCACGAGCGCAAGAATCACGCAAGTGGAACTAAAGAGTATCTCTAACGAAGTCTCTCCTTGATAAGAAAAACTAGACACGCAACAAATTCGTCGCGGCTGAGCAACGTGATTCTCATCTCGCATAGCGCATATTCAATCGAAACTATCTAATATCGTTTGATCAAAGATCAAGGTGATATCTCATCAAACGTATGTCGAAAATATGTGTGTCAAAAATTTTGGCCATAGAGACTTTGGAAAAACCAGGCGCGATCGTCCTCTCTCGCGGGGGATTAGTTTAGAAATACACAAGACGACACAACGTTATTACGCTATCAAGCAATTGCTCAATCGTTGAGTAAACGCGCATCTAGAATCTACAAGTTGACGTAACGAAAATCACCGGTCAGCTGATTCGATTTCACGTCGTTAAACGACGATTACGGAAAATCTCACAAGACATCCTGTTTCTACATATATGCCTGTCGCATGAATAAAAATCTGTAAAATCCCTGATGCTATCTTCCGTAGCTGTCTTTTTCTGTAGAAAATCAAAAATATCATGGTACAAACAAATCAATTACTAGAAAAGGTTGATAAATCTTACATAAACGATAGAAATGTAAAGACAATAAAAGCAACTACATATAACATTCAACATAGCAAGTCGAAAGAACGATTAAGTAATTAGAACTTTTATATTTAAAAAATGTATTTTCTTTCTCTTTCTTTTTTTTTCTCACGTAAAATAAAATTTCACCGTAAATCAACATCTCTATGTTTCATAATACAAGATTAAGGTATAATGATCGATTACGATATCCGGTATACAGCTTGCTCATCAAGTAAGACCCACGCTTATTACTATTACGACGACGATATAAGCAAACCGGAAGCGTTTCACCGCTTTTCATATACCACAGTGATAATTACTCTAATTATCTAAGAAAGATATTTACGACGCTCTTCTAAAACATTTATCCTGACTGTAATATCACCGAGCTGAGCATCCGCGATCGTTTGTATCTTGCCTGGCTTGCAAATGAACGATTCATCGCTCGCGTTGAATACTCGAAGCGCGCATTACGTTGCTATTTTGGATAGAATCTCTATGTTACGACGGAAAGATTCCCACATCACGTTGATTATTACTTCTTAAGGACGTTAATCGCGCGCACTTTCTCCGACATTAGAAGACAAGTTAAAAAGAATAAAAATTGTTTCATCATCTAAAGAGCTATAATCGATAGCTCTTTTTTTTTTATTCAGATGGAATAAATTCTAAATTTAAATTGAATTTGATATTTTTCTATAGACATTAGAATTCAAATAAATTTTGATAAATTCAATTTATAGAGATCTGGAAATTTGAATTTTAAAGTTTCAAGCATCATTATAATAAAAATTTCATCAATGATACATCAACTCTATCTCTCTTCAAATTTATAAAAAAATCATTAGTCAATATAGCTTAAGTATAATATTTGAATGTTAACTGTTTCAAAGTTTGATTTGAATCTCTATCCCTATACGTATTTATAAGACGAGCGACGAATGTAAATCACGACACAATTTTAACAGTCTATTTCGGAAATGAATAGCAAATAAGGTCACGTCGGCACAAACTGGTCCGTTGGAATTCAAGAAGTTTCACTGAATATTTATTAGTCCCAACAAGACACGATGTTCGCGATTAAGTTGTGTCGCTATTTTTCTTATTCACGCTTATTTTCATGATTAATGTCTCTTATGTCACGCAGCCAATTCGGAGAGTTTCTATTGAGAATCGACTACCGTATACATAAATCTTTTCGCGCGATAACTGCCTCTTTACATGTCTAAGACGAGAAAATACCAAAGTCTTATTATAATTTCAGTACATTTTATAAGCAATGTTATATGTTAAACAAATTATGTATAAAAAATATAAAAAATTTCTGAGTAAAACATATAGTTTTTAAATTCAGTCTTCATCGTAGATGATGCGTATGTTGACATCAAAGAGATGTTTTTCCGCGCATGTTAAAAAAAGAAAAAAACGTAAGAACATGGTACGCATAATAAAGTGTCCATTGCGCATGTAGTTTTGTAACATGGCGTTGGACATTGTAATTCCTGCAATCTGGATTATCGTTACACGGAGAGGGAGCATCCTCGCTTGTGTAAGAGAGTCCAGTTAAACGCAGACCTGCTCCGTTTCCCGTGAGCAATTTTGCGTAATCATAGTGAGTACCTGCTGACTCGAACGCCGCTAACGACCGCTGCATTCTAACAAACGGGGTCTTGCCACAGATTCGTATTATCTCCGAGAAAGAGTATTATTCTGCAGAGAAATACGTCTGGAGAAAATAAATTGTAAAACTGTAGGAAATCTGAAAACAAAAAGTTAAGTAATGATATAATGAAATATAATAAGAGAGAAAAAACGTAATACCGCGACACCATTTAATATTGGCAGCAATTTACAATAGTTGGACAATAAAATTATAGTAATAATCATATGTGATTAATATCAAGAATCGTGCAAAACCATAATACAAAGCTATATTTATATATAAAATATTTTTTATTTATATAAAATATTTTTCAAAGGTTACTTTTTCTACATAGAAATATTTTTTTCTCTCTTATTCATAGTACCTTTATTTAATATCCATACAAATACAAATTTGCGAAAGTCACAAAGGTCTCAAAAATCGAAAAAGAAAAAACACCACAAGGTAATGCAATAAAGATCATTTATGTCGGAAGCATCATCGTTTACGTAAAATACGGCGTAAAATTACGTCAGAGTAATTCGAAGCGGAAGATAGTTAATTTTATTAGCGACGCTAATTGTCGGAAAAAGAAGAAAGAGATGGCCAGGAAATCCGCGAGCATCTCGCGGCTGTTGAACCGAATCACGGAGAAAGGTGGATTATTCAACGTGGAGCTCGCGCGCGTGCACAAATATTTGCCCAGCGCAAACACATTCGCGTCAGAACGTTAATGCGACAAGTGTCGCGGATGCCTTTTGATAGAATAGTTTACGCGTCGTATAATAGTTTCGACTACGTAAATATTCGCCACTCGAAACAGGGATCATCGCGATGAGACAGGTGTAACTGTAGAGACGCGTCATCTCGTCTCGCGATTATAATCCAATCCATTAGCGTTTATTGCGGATGATTCACGCTAATACCGCGACGAGCTATTATTTATTCGAGCTTTGTGCAAGTGTGGATTTATTTTTCCTTTCACCTTTCACTGCGAACCCCAACCTTTCGCCTTGTGGGAATGCGCGATGGGATTTCGACGCTCGTCCGTTTGTATATCGCTCCTTCGGTCGAAATATATATCCTGTGCGTTAGAAATTAGAATATTCAAATACGGAGTTTACATTGGCTTGAACGGCGGATTATATAAAATTGTGTCAGAGATGGGAAAAGATTGTCGTGACTCTCCCGACGATGCCCATTAATCTTGTAAACATCGGGTCTCGCGTGTAGACGAGATTGCGCTTTCTAAAGCGTTACTACGTAGTTACTTTTGTCCAGGGGCTACTCGTGTCTCTTGATCACCGACTAAAACTTATAATAGAGAATCCTCGAATTCTCTTACACATGTTTTTAATTATACGATAACACGTGCAAAATTTATTTCTAACAGTAATACGTGTGAGACATAATATCACACAAACTTACTTTCCCGTATTCTAATTTCTTTCAGAGACAAAATTTATATTCGCAACTCTCATTCGACATACATACATAAGTCAGTCCTATACACTACCATTTTTTATTAATATGACACAAAAGATTATAACTTTCGCTTTTTTGGTGCACAAGTGAATTTTGTACCTGCGTTCCCGGCGAAATTCTCCTTGATGTAAAAAGTTGTGAAAGTTTGAACTGTAACCTACCGGCGATGGTCGGACGTTATTTATACTTATAGTTATAAGATAATATAATCGCGATGGAGGAGCGACTAATCAAGCCTTTGCGGTGCAGTTAATTAGTCAATCGAGTACGCTCGAGAGGGAAAGGAAGTGCGTAACCCGGTAACGATTACGGGAGACATGATATAACATTTTTATTGACTGACAGGAAAAGATTATGGAAGAATTTTTTTTAAGACGAGATCGTAATATATTGAGTGTGTTATAAAAAAAAAAGATAAAAAATATTAATTTAGCACTAAAATGTATTGTAATTGTGAGTAATGTTGAAAAGGAAAATCTCAAAATGTGCGCATCGAATGATAAGAAACACTAATATCGTCCACTGCGATCATAAATATCTTCTTTAATTTCGATGTACATTAACACAACCAGAATCCCATAAATACAAAAAATTTCGATGTTACATACAGCGAGAAATGGAAACGCGACTATTGTGCTGAAGGCACAGATTTGAAAAATGTAAACTCATCGAAAGGTGAAACAACTTTTTAATTCTCGGATACAACACTTTCAATCGCGCAGAGATTCGCAGAGCTCGAAATATCCTTCAACTGACGACGCTGGCGAAACTAAAGGTAAAAAATTGCCGCCGGTAACAGCAAAGCCGAATCGATCGTCGCGAGAGGAAGTTTGGCGAAGAAGAAAATGACAAGACGTCGAGAGAGAGAAGAGGACCGGCGCGAGAGAAGCTCGGATGGCTGAGCGAAAGTTAAGTCGCCTTAGCTCGACACGGTTGAGATCCCCCCTTATTCCGCGCGACCCTGCAACATTAATATCCGCGAAACTCGAATGCAGCGCACACATCGGGACGTCACTTGGAGGCTCCGGAATGCTACTCGAATCGTCACCGACGCGATCGCGGTCGCCGAGCGTACGTCTACGATTGAGGAAGCCGAAACCGCAAATTGTGGTCGCGACAAGGATCGTGGATGAGAGACTTTGCGCTTTCAAAGTCCTCGATGTATGCAGATCGATGAATCGCTCATTATTTTTAAGAGATTGCATGGAAATAAATTATAGATGGGAGTGAACACTGGAAGAGAAATGGAGCAATATAAAAGATTTAAGTTTATTAATAGCACATACCCGAATGAAAGGGAGTAAATTTAATTTTTAGTATAAAAGTTCCATTATGCTTTCCCTTTTTATATTTGATAAATCTTATATTTTTTTTATATTTAAAAACAAAATTTAAAGTTATCAAAAAATTTCTCTTTTGACATCAAATACAAATATTTAGCTTTCAATATATCAATATATTGCATACTGATATCGATTCTTTTTCTTTAAATGTTTTTCACTACTCGTAATATCGATCAAATCCATCAGAAGTGTTTCAAGATAATAATTACACATTAACTTTACATAAAAGTAATTAATGTCTTTAAATATACAAATGCGCGCACATACATTTACATACATTACATTTCATTTGCTGATCGGAATTACAAGAGATAATGTAAAGTAAATCAAGATAGACGAGTGTAATGTGAGAAGTATAAAATCATCCTGTAATTTTATGGAAGTAACAAGATAAGCAATGAGAGCGAGAGAGAGAGAGAGAGAGAGAGAGGGGAAAAGAGAGACTGTTGTAAATTCACGACTCCTACTAAATCATCGTGAAAATTTCGAACAGAGATTTACTGGTGAAGGAAAAAGCACGGTCGAACATATGCATAAACTCAAAATAGCAATTGTATTGTGACGTATTCATCATCCGCATTCTTTGCGCCATCATTTTTTTTGCTTCCTCATAGAGAAAGCTTTGTTTTCGTGACAACATTCTTTTTCGAGTTTTTTTATGCCAGTTTTTTGTGTTTAGAATGTTCCAAAACGTCGAAAAATCATATTCTTAAAAATTGAATGTATGTATGTATGTATGTATGTATGTGCGCAATGTTTGTACAATTTCTAACTTCCGCAATTTTTGAGATATCGGGTTTAATTTTTTTACATGGATAGAATATTACTAAAGGATGGTTGGTATTGAATTTGGTAAGGATTGGTGAAAAAGTTCATTTTTTATAAAATTTTGAATTTTTTGAAAAATGTCTGCACACGTTGTAACTTCCGCAAATTCTTAGATATCGGATTAAATTTTTTTACATAGATAGAGTATTATTAAAAAATGGTTGGTATTAAATTTGATGAGGATCGGTGAAAGAATCCATTTTTTATAAAATTTTGAATTTTTTGAGAAATGTCTGTGCACGTCTTTCGCAAATTTTGCAAATTTTCGCAAATTTTGAGATATCTTCCTCTATGAGGAAGCCAAAATTAAAAAACCCGCTTGCTTTAAGGAGCTTAAGTTTTATAAGCGAAATAAAATGATGAGGAAGTAATGTGCAAGTTTCTAATTTGCACAATTTTCAGCTTGTTTTTACCTCTGCATAAAAATACAGTACTCATATCGATGAAATGATGATGTTTTTCATTTTATTTCCACGATTTGCGCATTTGTTTGCTTTCTCTTCATCAAAGTTGAAATTTGCATTAATTATAAATAAATTGTTCTGGGATAAAAATCATCCTGTGTGTCACGTATACACGTATTTTCCGTATATGCCATCGCGGTAGCACGAGCCTACATTCTCTCCGGATTTCATAGTTGTCACTGATGCCGATGACTTAAAACCACTTCTCCTGAACATCGAAGCATTCTCGTATCTTGTCATTACCGGCGTCCGAACGATGCCTGTCGGCAACGACATGTTGACAAAAGTGACTTGAGTGACGGATATTAATTGCTATAATTAAAATATACATGAAAAATACCAGTAAATAACAGAAAGCGGAGATATTATCTATCAAAATATTGTCTTCGAGAAATATAATTCATGAAATCATTTGAGAATTTAAATATAGCTTCATATCATTATCGCTCTCCGATATAAAATAAAATTCGATAAAATTTATACCTGCTTCTTATGTGATCATACGTGTAAAAAATTTAAAGATATCTATTGCTAGAGTATTTTATGGCATTTCAAGCACACCGATTCAAGATCTAAAGTGGTATTCGATTATTATATTTGACCAATTTAAATATACTAAGGCTATAGATTGTGCTTGGATAAAAGTTTCTATTTATCACAGTTTTGATATTTCTAAATAAAGATAAAATAAAGATAACGTTAAAACATAGCTTAATAAAAAACCTCTCTCCAGCGAGAATCAAATAACAAAAACCGCATATATCATCCCAGATCAGCGATTGCAGATGTTTGCGTAACCGAATGTAACGCTGCTGACGCAACAGGGGCACAGCCATCCGTAAGACCGCGATTCGTGAAAAAAATTCCCTAACGTGCTAACGTGCCGTTTACACGGGGGACCGCGTACAAAGTAGGTCCACAGCTGCACTACTGACATCGGACGGCAAGGACACGTGAAAGTAATCGTTAAAAAACGCTCTCGCATATTGCTGGCCGATCTTTAACTATCGGGACGAGTACAAATCGTGAAAGAAAGGGAAAGAAAAAAAAAGGGGAAAGGAATTAAGCGAATCGAACTCGAGAAACGAGGAGAAGAAAGCGGAGGAGGAAGAACGGCGGACCAGATATAGGGGGTCGTAACGCGCGTAAAGAAGTAGGTCGAGAGTTCACAGGCCGGATAATTAAATTCCTCGCCGAAGAAAGCGTTTTCCCTCTCGTTTAGCGAGTACGAGCCGGACACGTCGACTGCGTTGTCAGATCGACGGTCTCGTAATGAACTTCCTCCTCTAGGCACCTTCAAATCTCCCATCGTGTCGTGAACAAATCACTGACTTCTCTCTCTTAATTATGTTTTTGACATCGATTATTATTTGAGGAGAAGATGTATATTGAGAGCAGTTTCTTTACTATCGGATAATCGTACTTTACAACGTCAATCGCGAAATAAATAATGACTAGAATTACAAATATAAATTATAAATGAAAGAATTAATTCCAGCTGATATTTTTTTACTTTCTATCTCTATATATTAATCGCCAAATGTGTAACTTTTATAAGCCACGTATAAATAATAACAAAAAATAAAAAAACTAGAATAATAAAATCTAAGATTATTGTCGTTTAAAGTCGCCTGGAAAATTTTTGATGCAGCTTTAACTATTGGGCAAATATTAATGCATTTTATAATAAAATACTTTAATGCAGCAACGCTATGTGTATTGATGCGTGCAAGATATGATCACCTCGAAGTCGATGATTACATCGATTCGAATGCACGGAAGCTTTAGCACGCGGATGATACAATGCTGACAAAACATGTACTTTTCTTCCTGATGACTCTCATTCTATCAAGAGTTCGTGACTCTCAGATGATTGTGCTCTCCATCGCTCGCTTACGCGCGACCTTTATAAATTTCCGAAGGTAAATGATTTATCCTCGTCGGTACCGCAACTTTGTCTCAATATCTCGCGTCACTATTCCAGAATATATTATCGTAAAATATTGCAGCTTGTCTCCATCTTCATTAATTTCTGTCCCTAACTATTGCCTGTATGTTGAAATAGCATGCATATATTTCGTATATAAGTGGACTCGTAAGTGAAATCATACGTGAAACGATCACGCTGGTGGAAACCAATTTTCAAATTCACGTGCGCGTCAAATGTCAATTAGGCGACCGGAGATATTTTTCGATGAGTAAATTAGTCGTTAATTCATAAATTTACTATGTGCTAGTTATCCTTGCCTGAAATATTCGTTGAAATGTATTCGTGTCTGACGCAATGTCAGTAAAATACATTGAGTTGCAATAACCGAGACCGTTGAAGTCATCCCTTTATTAAGAAAAAATGTATTAAGATGCAAAAAGGTGATGACGTAAAACATAAACATTTAAAAAATCGATTCTATTCTTATTTTCCATGATACATGTAGATTATTATGAGACTTATGCAATGCTACGGATGCCTCCGCTCAGAGAAATGCTAAAAATCGCTGGATCGATAGATCCTCTCCTTTCCTCTTCTAATAAATACGTCACGAATTGAATCGAGAGTGATTACTGGCCGCATGACTTCAAGCACTCTCGAAATTACTCTGCCAACTTTCTTTCAAGTGACCTATTCGATGTATAAAAATTAGCCTGTTGTTATTCTGCCGTTCTTCAAGTAATCGGTATTACGAGATTGAAAAGAGATTGAATAGATGATAAACACTTTAGTTTCTTATAATTTAATTAAAATGTTTATGCATGCATTCAATTTTTTAATATAACAAATCATAATTTCTTTAAGATTAATTATAATTAATTAATTATAATTAATTTACCCCTATTCTTCTATTCTTCTAATACAATAGTTTATAATAATTTCTAAATATATTTCTGTAATATATTTTATATATTTATTCTGTATTTATTTTACTTATTTATAGTAATTCATAATATTTCAGAAAGAGAGGGAAAGAAAAAGAGAAAGAGAGACAAGGAGAGAGAAAAATATATTCATTTAATAAATAACGTAATATATTTTAGATTGCTTTTAACCACAATAATATTAATTATAATTAACAATTAATCTTAAATATAAAAAATTTGAATAAATTATAATGTCTTCTTCTAATTGTTATTAAATAAAGTTAACAATACAAAAAACAATAATAGGTTACTGATTCTAGGTTGTAGAAAAGATCACACTGCAGTGTAAAATAAAAAATATCTTACGGCGTAGAATGATCAACGGAAATATTTAATGAAAAAATAATTCGACGCACATCCGGCGTTACACATTGCACAAGAAAATTTGTTACGTGAAATGTACCTTTTTATAGTTTAGCTTCTGTTACGTAATATATTCTCATAGCTTAACTAAATAAATATGAATTTATATTCATGAACTGAAAAGACATTAGCATATATAACATGATTGTATTTTCTAACGAAGAAAGAATATATTCATCAGGATGATTCATCAAGATAGAATTCTAAACGAAACGTTTTTAATAAGGAACGTTTCATATTGCTGTCGCGCAAAATTAATACGGCGGCGAAATACGGCACGCGCACAGTATTTTATTATAGCGGTTTGCAATATGTTACAACATAATGCTGTAACAACTGTAGTCGTCATATAGTTATGTTTATGTTGATCATGTCTTATTTTATATACTGTCGACAGAGAGAAGAGAATATTAATAGATAATGAATACTTTTCTCACCATAATGTATGCATATACATATATATTATATTTATATTGTATACATATATATTATATTGATAAAATTAATTTCTAATCAATTGTCTTATTATCAGCATTTATGGCTGTAATTACATAGAAAATAGAAATGTATAAAATTAATTTTTAGCAAATAACTGAAGCAAGAGACTTTTACATGTGCATTATAACGCAAATACAAGAATATTTGATAAAAAATAAAAAAATTAATAGATAAAAATAATTTTCAAATATAAATACAATATAATGTAGATCATTCGAATATAAAACAATTTCTATAAAATACGGCGTTTCTAATAAATTGACTTGTAACCACGACTTATGCGAACTTACTATAGAACAGTGCTAAGTGAAAAATACTGACAAATTATTTTCAATTATTTAATCATTTAATTGCTCTTCATAATGTAATGTGGCGGCGGCGGTGACTTTTCCTTCGGCGGCGGTGGCGGTGGCGGTGGCGGTGGCGGCTACACCCAGGTGTCCTTCGGTGGTCAGAGCAGCGAAGGTGCTTCCGTGAACGGTGCCCTGCTTGAGCAGATCAGCCAGATCCTCCTGAAGGAAGAGCTGCAGTCCCAACAGAGCGGCGGATTCGGACCTAGCTCCAGCTACAGTGCCCCGTCCGCGCAATACGGCGCTCCCCCGTCGACGCAATACGGCGTGCCCAGCTACCAGACCCGTGTCGTAGGCATTGATCTCGAAGGCATCAGGCAGGCCATCCAGGTTGCCCAATTCAATCAGGTCAGCCAAGGTTCCGGAGGTTATCCCAGCGGACCTAGCACCAGTTACGGAGCGCCCAGCAGACCGCCCAGTAGCTACGGTGCACCGTAAGGATCATCTTGGGTTGGATGATGAGAGAGAGCGAGAGAGAATGAGAGAATGATAGAGAGAAAGAAAGAGAGAGAGAGGATATGAGAGTTGATAATGGCACCGGCCGACAACAACGACTATTTTCCGAGATGCAGCTGAAACAAACACATAATATAAAAAGACTATAGAGAAAATCAGATATACTTGGAAAAAGGTCATAAATATCACCAGATTCTCTCACGAATGATACATTTCTCAGGCTCCTCAACTCGGCAGGTCGTCGATATCAGGATTAGAGTATCGGATTCGCCGCAGATGGAGATTCAAAGACAAACTGGATCGCCGAAACTGGCGTTACTCGCCCTCGCGGTTCCAGCGTCGTCGCGTCCCTCAACTAATGCCAGAAACTCATCTAGAAGACACGTTAGACGGAAACGTGTGCGAAGAAAAGCGCAGATGGCAATCCGCGTGATGGCACCTGGTTGAAGATCAAATAGTCGTCGCTTCAACAAGTCAGGGTCTCCCGGGATTCGCCGGGAAGAAACGCACCGTCTCCGAGCAGCATCTCTTCCGGGCCCCTGACTTGTCGGGAATCCAACGGTCGCCGCTTCGACGAGACAAGGGGTCCGCGGGCATGTGAATGTGGCCAGTTTTTTTTTCTTTTCTTTCGGGAAAGTCTCGGTCGCTTGAAATCTTGAGCGCAGTCGGCACGGTGCCGAAGTCTATCGTACCAAAATCGCATCAATCATCGCGATCATCGATGTCAGTTGCGCGAGGATCAGTGATATCGTAAGGAGGTAGGCGCAATCGCTGACACAGACACACTTCACACATTCCCGGCAATCGTCGGGACACTCATAGAACAAAGAAAGAGGAGAAGGAGGAGGCCGACATGCCGAAGACGTGATTGGCGCAATTAGCGCCTTGTAAATAAAATTCTACACATGATCGCTATATTGCGGCGTCCACTGCGTAATTCGCTTTGGCTCTTCTGGCTCAAAGATCGGTTCATCAATATGATACGATCAAAGACCTTGAGGATATCAAAAGCTGATAATAACTCAAGCGATAGATCCAGTTGAGAAGGTTCTTCGAACCGAAGGCTGAGAAAATCGTGGAAAAAAATATCCGAAGAGTATAAGGTCGATTTTGCGTAGAGTAACAGACCTCTATCTGTTCGTGATAAGATTCACCGAGGATGTTCACTGTAGCTCTTCCTTAACCACGCATCTTTTTGTACTTGTATAAAGGCTTTTTTTGTAGAAAAAAGAATAAAAAAAAGTACGTCGCCACCGTTGAAACACCCCCTTGTATTTCAATGGCTGTCCTCTATTTATCTTATCTTCCAGAGTAGATTGAGGAACATCATGAGTAATAGCAGCTTTTTTGTAGCCCATTCTTCCTTCTGTAACATCTTTAATTGCTGCAGCCATGCTCTTCTCAGACCAGCTCTACCTTTCAGTCTTCCTCTTATAATTTCGTGGCATTTTCACATTAAAAAAAAAAATAGAATGTTATATGTGAAAATTATAGAATGATATTTTGAAATATTTTTGTCCAATCAAAGAAAAAAAAATAGATATCCGGTTTTGCCCCAACACGAGGAAAATAACAAATATGGCGGTTGTACATTCCGGCGTACAAAGTGCCGATCAAAACTAATATAGATATACTCTCTAATATGTACAGAATGCAATTCCGCACTTACCGAAACAGATGCTCTATACAGAAAAAGTGCACGACGACTCGATTCTTGCCTCGATATCGATCTTTGGGGGTCTAAAAACTTTGAACTTTTATTAAAAAAGAAATATCGTGTGCATAGGGGCTCGGTTTGTTTTAAAATAATGATGGCGTCAATCTACAACTAATAACACAAGTTAGCCAGAGATAGCAGCACTTATTACGAAAAAAACAGGGGTACCCGGTTTGATCCGCGTACCCGGTTTTACCCAACTTTCCCCTATATTTTATATATATTTTATATATTTATTCTGTATTTATTTTACTTATTTATAGTAATTCATAATATTTCAGAAAGAGAGAGAAAGAAAAAGAGAAAGAGAGACAAGGAGAGAAAAAAATATATTCATTTAATAAATAACGTAATATATTTTAGATTGCTTTTAACCACAATAAATCTCATATTTAATCTTAAATATAAAAAATTTGAATAAATTATAATGTCTTTTTCTAATTGTTATTAAATAAAATTAACAATACAAAAAATCAACGGAAATATTTAATGAAGAAATAATTCGACGCACATTCAGCGTTACACATTGCACAAGAAAATTTGTTGCGTGAAATGTACTTTTTTATAGTTTAGCTTCTCTTATGTAATATATATATTCTCATAGCTTAGCTAAATAAATATGAATTTATATTCACAAACTGAAAAGACATTAGCATATACAGCTATAAAATCGCAGTATCTATAATTAACGTATAAGTAATTTGATTTTTACTTAAAATTCTTCTTGTTATTATGATAACGTTTAAATTTTTGTTTAAATATATTAAAAAGAGAATTTATAAATAAAATTGCGAGGAGATATTTAAGAGCAAAAAGGAATTTATCTTACGCGATGTAATACAAATTATGAAATACATCACGCTTCTTAATTAATTTTATCATGAAAATAATATATGTATATGCATATCCATATATTACGGTGAGGAAAATATTCTTTGTTTATTAATATTTACGGAAAATGTTTGATATATTAATTATATGTGACATTAGAAGAGAGATAGAATTGGATGTGACGAATAAAGGGAAAAAAATCATTAAAAAGAGAAAGATCTGAGATTACCATTAAAGAATATTTATATAATGAATAAGAGATGGCATTATTACGAAGAAAAATTCACAATCGTTACTGTAACGTTATAAGCAAAAAATTATATGAAAAATATTTCTAATTATAAGAAAAAGATATTATATATTTTTTTCGATCTTTGTATGTGTATGTTAATTCCATCTTTTTGTCTAAAAATTGCTTTTCATATTTTAAGGGAGTGTTACAAATAAAGATATTTATTTTCTCAAGTTATCGATCAGGTTACTTAATCAATCACAACTATAAAACTTTCAAAAGAATTGCAAGAATATGTATATA
>NW_021849016.1:212081-216730 GCF_003651465.1 Formica exsecta | reverse complement strand
CTTCATTTTTTGAGTGTATGATAATATGATTGTATTTTCTAACGAAGAAAGAATATATTCATCAGAATGATTCATTAAGATAGAATCCTAAACGAAACGTTTCTCATAAGGAACGTTTCATATTGCTGTCGCGCAAAATTAATACGGCGGCGAAATACAGCACGCGCACAGTATTTTATTATAGCGGTTTGCAGTATGTTACAACACAATGCTGTAACAACTGTAGTCGTCATATAGTCATGTTTATGTTGATCATATCTTATTTTATATACTGTCGACATAGAGAAGAGAATATTAATAGACAATGAATACTTTTCTCACCATAATGTATGCATATACATATATATTATATTTATATTGTATACATATATATTATATTGATAAAATTAATTTCTAATCAATTGTCTTATTATCAGCATTTATGGCTGTAATTGCATAGAAAATAGAAATGTATAAAATTAATTTTTAGCAAATAACTGAAGCAAGAGACTTTTACATGTGCATTATAACGCAAATACAAGAATATTTGATAAAAAATAAAAAAATTAATAGATAAAAATAATTTTCAAATATAAATACAATATAATGTAGATCATTCGAATATAAAACAATTTCTATAAAATACGGCGTTTCTAATAAATTGACTTGTAACCACGACTTATGCGAACTTACTATAGAACAGTGCTAAGTGAAAAATACTGACAAATTATTTTCAATTATTTAATCATTTAATTGCTCTTCATAATGTAATTCCAACATAAAATAAAATGGCATTAAAATCAATCTCGAATAATTATTGTTAGCTAAAATAAAATTCATAATGAAATTGCTGTTATCTTAACAAACACACAGGAGGAAGATAAAATTCAATAAATATTTTTCAAATATAGATGCGCTATAATATAAATACATATTTATGGGATATATATAACGATAATTTTCAGAATAAAATTATATATATTTCTCACGAACTGTCAAATTATTTCCATTTTCAACATCTGCCTATCATAACTGTCATAACATATTGCCACAATCACAAAGAAAACAAAAAACAGAGATGAAAGGGATACGTGTAACCTTCAAGTAACCGACCAGCAAGTAACCGACGCAAAGTTCTTTATGGGACTGTTATTACGACAAAGCACTCGACCAAAGGAGTCTAGGTCTAGGACACAAGTCTAGGGATCCACGGCATGACTATCGAGAGGCCGCAACGTTTCGCAACTTTTCATCGTCCAAATCTCGAGTATATCAGCGATCCGCAGGAACGGGACAGGTAGATGTCTGACTCCGACAGAGAACGAGAGAAGCACGATGTCGAGGAGGGAGGGAGGAAATCGTCTCACAACTCTGAATTACTCTCACTCGCGAGAGGCCCCCGTCTCTTCTTCGTGGGGGCCCCTGCGCGTGTATCCCCCTGCTTCTCCCGGGGGTATAAATGACTCCGGTCTACCTTCCACGGAGTCACAGAACTGAGCGGCATCGCAGAAGCCGACATGAATCTTCTGATCGCGGTAAGCACGCTTCTTTTTTTTCATACTTACTTTACATTAAGGAACAGTAGAGGGGAGGAAACTTGAATAAAAAAGAAAGAAAGCGAGCAAGGAAATGTGGTGCATGGATAAGTGTGTGAGTGGAAGAGGATTAAATGTGTGTGATCGAGATCATTGGTCAGTAAGAAAAGATAAAACGATGACCGCGAATCATCGTGCCCTACATCACTGCCGTTGTCTTTAATCTCACGTGATGCGAGTTTCACATAAACCGGCAATAGACGACTGATTTGACGGTGCTGCTTTCCCTTTCGCACGCGTCTCTGATTTCTCGCGGAAAACGCAGCTTGTGACACAGTGACATAATGTAAAAATTAAAACAAAAGCGGAATCTGTGAAAGCTACTTTTTAAATAATTCGAAATTTGATCTTCTTTCAAATTTGTTACAAAAATTCTAGAGAATTTACTGACCATTGATTTTTTTCGCAATTGCACGATTACACTTGCTCTAAAAAAATTCATAATATGTAAAAAAGAATCATTTTTGATTTGTTTGATTCTAAATCCATTTTTTTATATAAAAAAACATTTTGAAAGATAATTCTTTGGAAGTCATATAAATTATGCTCTCTAATTCTCTTCTCAATAATACATATGTACTTTTATATTTTTTTATATATAACTCATTTTTTTTTCTAATTCTATATATATTTCACACAGTATATCAATTTTAGAAAACTCTGTAAAATAGAGGGAAACAATTGCGTTATTCTAAATATTTAAAGTATACAATTGTATAAAAGCGAGAATAAATACATTGATAGATAACCTTTGATCTAATCTCAAAATTCTCCAAAAGAGTGTCGATATATGATATTATAAGCTGCACATTTTCTATAAACATGAATACCGAGAAATGCATCGACAGAAATCTTCTAAAAAGACTTGCATTTCACAATAAGCGATCATTCCAAAAGTCAATATTTTTCAATCGTTGAAAAAAATATACTTTGACAGATGTCGGCTGTGTGACACTTAAAATATTATATAATTTAAAATAGAGGGATATTATTGTATTGTGTGTAATTCGTTGAAGGATTAGAGTGTAATTTATCGCACTTACCTACGTTTCGTAAACACAAAATTAAAGTAACGTATCCTCTTGTGTGTTACAGTGTATGATTGTCGGTCTGGCAGGGTTCGCCCTGGCTGAGGCGCCTGTGTCCTCCGGCTACAGTTACAGCAGACCGTCCGGCGGTGGCGGCGGCGGTAGCTTTTCCTTCGGCGGCGGTGGCGGTGGCGGTGGCGGCTACACCCAGGTGTCCTTCGGTGGTCAGAGCAGCGAAGGTGCTTCCGTGGACGGTGCCCTGCTCGAGCAGATCCGCCAGATCCTCCTGAAGGAAGAGCTGCAGTCCCAACAGGGTGGCGGATTTGGCGGCGGCGGATTAGGCGGCGGATTCGGACCTAGCTCCAGCTACGGTGCCCCGTCCGCGCAATACGGCGCTCCCCCGTCGACGCAATACGGCGTGCCCGGCTACCAGACCCGTGTCGTAGGCATCGATCTCGAGGGCATCAGGCAGGCCATCCAGGTTGCCCAATTCAACCAGGTCAGCCAAGGTCCCGGAGGTTATCCCAGCGGACCTAGCACCAGTTACGGAGCGCCCAGTAGGCCGTCCGGTAGCTACCCCGGCTACCAGACCCGTGTCGTAGGCATCGATCTCGAGGGCATCAGGCAGGCCATCCAGGTTGCCCAATTCAACCAGGTCAGCCAAGGTCCCGGAGGTTATCCCAGCGGACCTAGCACCAGTTACGGAGCGCCCAGTAGGTAGCTACGTAGCTACGGTGCACCGTATTAAGGATCATCTTGGGTTGGATGATGAGAGAGAGCGAGAGAGAATGAGAGAATGATAGAGAGAAAGAAAGAGAGAGAGAGAGAGGATGGGAGAGTTGATAATGGCACCGGCCGACAACAACGACTACTTTCCGAGATGCAGCTAAAATAAACACATAATATAAAAAGATTATAGAGAAGATCAGATATACTTGGAAAAAGGTCATAGATGTCACCAGATTCTCTCACGAATGATACATTCCTCAGGCTCTTCAACTCGGAAGGTCGTCGATATCAGGATTAGAGTATCGGATTCGCCGCAGATCGAGATTCAAAGACGAACTGGATCACCGAAACTGGCGTTACTCGCCCTCGCGGTTCCAGCGTCGTCGCGTCCCTCAACTAATGCCAGGAACTCAGCTAGAGGACACGTCAGACGGAAACGTGTGCGAAGAAAAGCGCAGATGGCGATCCGCGGGATGGCATCTGGTCCGTTGAGGATCAAATAGTCGTCGCTTCAACGGGTCAAGGTCTCCCGGGATCCGCCGGAAAGGAACGCACCGTCTCCAAGCAGCATCTCTTCCGGGCCCCTGACTTGTCGGGAATCCAACGGTCGTCGCTTCGACAAGACAAAGGGTCCGCGAGAATGTGAATGTGGCCAGTTTTTTTTCTTTTCTTTCGGGAAAGACTCGGTCGCTTGAAATCTTGAGCGCAGTCGGCACGGTGCCGAAGTCTATCGTACCAAAATCGCATCAATCGTCGCGGTCATCGATGTCAGTTGCGCGAGGATCAGTGATATCGTAAGGAGGCAGGCGCAATCGCTGACACAGACACACTTCACACATTCCCGGCAATCGTCGGGACACTCATAGAACAAAGAAAGAGGAGAAGGAGGAGGCCGACATGCCGAAGACGTGATTGGCGCAATTAGCGCCTTGTAAATAAAATTCTACACATGATCGCTATATCGCGGCGTCCGCTGCGTAATTCGTTTCGGCTCTTCCGGCTCAAAGATCGGTTCATCAATATGATACGATCAAAGACCTTGAGGATATCAAAAGCTGATAATGTCTCAAGCGATAGATCCAGTTGAGGAGGATCTTCGAACCGAAGGCTGAGAGAATCGTGGAAAAAAATATCCGAAGAGTATAAGGTCGATTTCGCGTAGAGTAACCGACCTCTATTTGTCCGCGATAAGATTCACTGAGGATCACTGTAAACAGAAGAGCGAACCGGATTACAGAACGGACGCCGCCGTGTCGGGCGACACGTACACGCGAAGCTACGAATACATATTATTTTTTTAATACATTTTAACGCTCTT
>NW_021849016.1:201115-212075 GCF_003651465.1 Formica exsecta | reverse complement strand
TTATTTTTTTAATACATTTTAACTCTCTTCCTTAACCACGCATCTTTTTGTACTTGTATAAAGGCTTTTTTTGTAGAAAAAAGAATAAAAAAAAGAACGTCGCCACCGTTAAAACATCCCCTTGTATTTCTTCAATTTCCTCTCGTCGTCCAGATGTGGCGGAATGATTCGCTTCCATCGCGAACGCTGCGCTGTTTCCTATAATTTCACTTTTCCTCCATTAACCGCCAATGATCATATGATTATCGCGAGTCTCTTTTTCTCTTTCGTTATTCCATTATATCCCCCATGGCCTCACGACAGCCGCCAGAGATGGTGTCGATTCTCGCTCCGGGTTGGCTCGGGTTTTTTTCCCGCGTCGTCGTATCTGCCAAAGGTATCCGACCGTTTCTCTTTTTCTTCGTCGTCGACGTTTCGAGAGATCGGCGCCTTTCTCCTTTCACTCGCGAACCCGCAATGGGATCGCATTATCCTGAGAGAGGAAGGACGAACTTCTTCACCTGGATATGACGTAAGTCCTCAGCATTTGAGCACGCGGAAAAAAGGCCAGTTGCAAAAGAACATCACGTACGAGAAAGAAAAAGAGAGTGAAGGAAGAACCTGATCATCGGTCAAGATTCGAAAGTGGCTTGGCTCTGCCTTTTCGTTTGAGGCGAATATTCTCGGATTATTTGGCCAAAGGATATCCGGGAGGATAGGGGGATTTCGTTTTTTCTTTTTTTGTACTTTCGAGAAGCTTCCTGTATGGTACCGTCACGATCATGAGATGCGCTCCTCTTTCTCGCTCGAGTCATTTCACTTGAAATTAGCATAGAGTTTCTTGATTACAGATGACGTAAGTCGCTTGAGTGTATGAATTTATCTTGTATAAATCATCATGATTTCGCTAAAATGTAATTTCTAAGGAGAAGATATACTGTAAGACTTGATATGTCTTTTATTATCCTTTTCTACATTTCAACTTCCTTTGAAGTTTGAAATTTAATCTCACAACAAAATGACTGTAAATTTATCAATCGATAAATAATCGGGATGTATGCGGCGTGAATGAGTACTTAACCATATATAATTTGATCGAGTATAAAAGCATTCAAATTTTAAACTCTTCTTTCATTATGTTAAATAATTATCAAAAATGATAATTTTTGTTGATATTTAAAAGAAGGAATAAGAAAAAGTTCTTTCATCGATAATAAAATCAAGTAAGAATATTTCAATTTGTATTGTCAAATTTAATTTTTATTATATACTTCTTTATTAGATTAAATTTAAATCAAACTCTAATTATTCTATTTTTATATAGATAAAGCCTCTTTTTAAACTATAGCCAAGAATAAGAAACTAAAAAACGATTTAAAATGCGTCTTTATTGGATTAGTTAAGCCTATCGGCCCGTTAAAATTGTCTATATACACTCTTGAAAATACTTAATTAACATGTTTAACTGTCATCAGACATTTATGACGACATTCATCTGCGGCGGTTTCATGCAATATGCATCATAATACGCATTTACGATAAGTTACATACAATGACTATTCAAATTTTCCTTGTAAATTCCAGATAACAAATGAGCCAATTTTAAATCCGAAAAGACGGCAAAAAGATATCATTATAGCAGATTTACGATGAATAGCACATTTGCCGCGAAAAATAGTTATCTTTAGAAATGGAATAAATATTTATTATAATATATGTAGAAGTCTTTGTAAAAAAGCAATAATGTCAGGGTCGCGCATCATGACAAAATCATAAGTTAATCATGGTGTAATTAGTCTTAAATCAAATCATTATATAAATTCTTATTGTGCTTTCAAAGTTTTAACTAACATAAGTGTAACTTCAAATGATTATATCTGCTCACAAATAAATTTTCTCTATATTTCTCGCATGTAGCTTCAAGATAATGTGAGATGACGTTTATACATTGTATATATATATTTTATATAAGAAAAATCACATAAATTATAGGTGCGTTAAGAATTATGTAACGAGAAAATATGTTAATATCGCTAATTTAAACGGTACGGGCTTGGAACGTAGTTACGTAAGAGGGTGAGTGCCAATAAAATAAAATATTATCGACATTATTGCATAGCTTCGAGAGAATTTATCGAGTTCTTCGTTGTAATTTCGATGAAGAGAAATACATCCTCTACATCAGATTGCAGAGATTGTATTCCGCAAAATCGTTGTCGACGAATGGTTGTTTATTCCGCGCCAGTTATAATTTTGTGATCGACATGATATTTTACTTATCGTATTGTTGAATATCTTCCAAGTCAATAAAGAGCTTGGTAAGACACAAATGCAAAGCTTAGCGGAAATAAAGAGCAAGGAAAATAAATTTATGTTTCACATAAGATGAGAAATGTTGCGCACGTTTGGAATAATTTTCGTGTCAATAGAAACTTATTCTCAAGCGTGAGAAGCCTGTTTTCATAACACTTAAACCATTTGCCATACAAATTAGAAATCTTAAAGAGCAGTGAAGTTGCTAATATTTTATGTAATGGAATAAAGTTTCGAGTAATAAGAATTTGGTCATATATATTTGTCATATATATATATATATATATGTCCTATTTTAGAAATAATTATATAAAGATAATTATATAAAAACTAGACATATAGAGAAAGTCTATGAATTAAATGGAAATTCAAATAATATAAAATATATATAATCAAGAATTTTCTAATTCTCAATAGTTCCATACCAAGAACACGGTGTATCATAAGTTACTATTTAATTAAGAAATTAGACAAGATACGCATAAAGCAATAAAAAACAAAGATTTTTTAAATTCTGAAAAATCATCTCTTTTCTCTATTAAAAATAATAATGCGATTATCGTGTAAACAAGCGTCTTACGATTCTACTTGGCAATGCGCAGCATGATAATGATTCCGTTTGTTAAAAATAATTTCGTGAAAGATGCCGAGAGAAGCGCGGTATCGGCCAATCTGTCCTGAAAGACCTTACGTGTGTACCTGTGACATCCAGCGGGGAAAGTGCTGCGCGTCAGGGGGTACGGTGAGATCGGCAGGAGGGAGATGTGGAGAGACGCGTGTGAGAATCTCCGTGGAATTTTGCAAGAGGCGCGCGAAAGATGTGCTCGTCCACCAGCGTGCGAAAGGAGAAAAATTCGCACTAACTTGGCTCGATCGACGTTCCAGTTACAAGAACAGAGTCGTGTCGCGATCGTCTTTTTCAAATAATAATTTATCTTTCTTCCCTTAGGCTTAGAGCATCATTAGTACTGATGTAAAACTGGAACATCGTCTGAAATATAAATTTATTATATACGACAGAGAATAAATTTAATTTTTAATGTGTTATTAAAATAAAAATTGAAGAGAGATCTTTATCAAAACTAGGATGAAAAAAGAATCCGTAAATTTTATTCACATTACAGACCGATAAAGATGTAAAAAAAACCTTTTTTTTTCTAATAGATTGGAAAAAAAAAAGAAACAAATTTTGTTTTTTATCATTATTTTTTTTTAAATATATTATTTTCCGTTATTTTCTTTTTGTTAACACAAAAAAAAATTAAAATTTTTATATATTTATTTTTTTTTTCGAAAGTATTTTTAATTGATTAATGAGACTTTTGTGGCAAATTACATAAAACTCGACATGATTCGGATAATTTTCAATTAGATGCATAATTATATACATATATAGCCAATTGGAATGTGAGCTACATTTAAAATAATAATGGTTAATTCAAATCTATCATCTAAAAAGTTAAAAATAATGAAAAATCAATTTGCAATAATCAAAATATTAAAATATTAAATATTCAAAAAAAAAAATTTTTTTGAAAAAAAGACGATGCTTGTTTTTTTTCATAAAAAAACCGGATTTTTTGTATTTTTTCTATTTACATCTCTATTGACCGATACTTGAAAAAAAGTCATCTTTTAGGGAACTTCAACTTCCGGATAAGTCGTTTAATACCCACAGTTTAATCAGCGAACTCGATCTGCCGCGAAGGGAAAAAATCTAGCGTGCGAAAAGGAGAGGAGTGTGTTGAGAGAGGAAATCCGCGATGTAGACAATGCCGCCAGCGTTACCAATTATGGGAAGCAGAGATTTGTCGAAACGCGTGGATGAAGCATATCCCGGATCTTCACAATGGGTCTCCCCGTGCTTTCGCTAGTCCCATTTCTGTACGGGACTTTTGATAGGAGTACACGCGCCGGATGTACACGCACGTTACTCAACGCTTAACGTATGTCTCATTGCAACGTCACATTAATCTAGAAGGGATCGAGAGGACAGCTTCGATGTACCGCTCCGTTTGATATGGCAAACCATTCACTTTTTTTTTTCTTTTTTCGCAACTTCAAGAATGACGTAGAATCGCGTGTCGTCAGATCACGCGTATCACCAGGTCGCACGTGTTTTAATTAGATACCCTATCTTACGCGATGCACGAGATATGAATCAACGAAACGATGTCCTCTTTCCTGGGTCCAACATGATTTCATTTTGCACGCGCGGAGATTAACAAACTGTGCGAGACATAGAATCTTTTTTTTGTTAGATATATTAGAGCCGACTTATAAATTCTATTTGAGATTTACAAATATTCTATACGAATGTTCGGTACATCTTGAAACTAGCGAATCAATGAATCCATCGACAAGATGCTTGCACAATCGTGTAATTGGCGTTACATCTTTACAACATACAATGCCGCAAACGAGCTTGTAATTCCCGGTATAAACGACCGTGTATAACGTTACTTCATATGCAGGGGGGCATGTGAAGTAACTCCTTATATATTAAATTCCAGAAATTCTTTCAATCTGAGGTCCATATTTTCTTCGCCACGCAAATGTCACGCTGAAAGTCAAGTTTGAAAATGCCTATTTACAAGATTACATATTCAATGATACATAAATAAATACAACTTTTTAAATAAATATCTTCGTTAATTAATCATCAATTATACTAGCTACGTAACTTTTCCTGTATAAAATCAGCTGATTACCTTTTAAAATCAATAAAACACATATATACAATTAAAATCATAGCATCGATTACTACTATGATATCCAAACATAAAAATTGTACTAATCACAATTCCGTGTTAATAGCACAGTTAATGATTTTATATATAAGTCTCATTAAGTACAATAAAAAATTATGCGAAATTAAAACTCCGTTTAGCAAAGTTACCCACACCATTTTTTTACTATGATAAATTTCAAGTTGTAACTGATTCAAATATTTCTAACGACAAGAGGAAGAAGTGAATAGAATCAAAGAAGAAATCGTAACCGCAATCGAGCTATGCAACGAATGTGTGAATGTTCGTGCAAGTCACGCTTGATTTACCTGCTCGCACGCACGCATATGCGTGCCCACACACATACACACACGACCAAAAATTGCTGCGAATCCGGTGTAATAGCCATTGATTATTCCGTAAAGGCGCTTCTTTCGTCCTGAGAAAGCGAGGAAGGGGAGAAAGTTACCGGGAAAATCATCCGGGTCTTCCGAGAGCATCCTGTTACTTTTGTCCGTAAATCTGTAAGGAGGAAGGCGCCGAGCACATCTTACCCGGCCAGTTGCATCTTCCGCGAACGTCGATGATTACATATCTTACGCGCTGGCCAGACGATTTACGATTCAAATGATCCGGGAAGAAATAATTGAAATAGAAATGAGCGGAAGCATGACCTGTTGTGTGGGCTACCGTTTGTTCCAACCGCGCGAATAGAAAATTAATTATTATGCAAGGTATATGTAAACTGATTCATTTCACATTGCTCGCGCGAATCCCAAAACGGTAACAGAAATGTCGAAACAATTTTTTTAATTATAAGCGATTAGACAGGAAAGGGTTTCTCGCAAATTTTAATTTACAAAGCGGCTGTAATACATATGTAATAGAGAAACGTTCTTTTTCAGTTAAATTTAATCCAATATTGGCATTATTAATCATTACTAAATTTTCCTAAATATGCGTTACCACATAACTATGTATTGCTTTGGCATAGTAAGAAACATTAATAAAGATGTATCAAAAACTTAATATTATAAAAATCTTTTCATCATAAAAATGATAGATTTTTTTTTTTTTTTTAATAAAAATGTTTTTATTAAAAAATCTACTTTCTAATTTATCAAATTATCTTATTGTGTATTTCATCATGAACGCAAATCGGCAACACAGCCAATGTAATCTAAAATAAAAAAGACTATCAATTTCATTTTCAATGATTCAGCTATAATTCGTGAGATATCACTCATTAGCGCTTTCATTATTAAATACCTAATGTAGATTTTATCAAGCACTTATATATAAATTTATGTAAACATCGAAGTATATAAAAAATTTTTGTAGGAATATGAAAAAAAAAATAATAGTATGGTACAAATGCATCAAATAGGATGATACATATTCTTATGTTTAAATTATAAATTTATCATTAATTTAAAAACAGGTAAAAAGAGACATTACATATTTGTTTTATACTGCAATGGTTAGTCCGATATCATTCTTTTGTAAACAGACTTATGATAAAAATTACAAAATACTGCTTTATTGTTAAAGTAAAAATAATATAATTTAATAAATTTTCTTGTATGTTACTTTGACTTACATTCCATTTCAATATTTACATTGTATTTCTTCTTTCTCAGCCAAGCACAAGCTTCACAATTAATGTTAAGATATTAAAGAATATCAAAGGAACTGAAAATTGACATTATATGAAAAATGTAATAATCAAAATCTTAAGTAATTAGTATTGAAATTACTTACCCCTCATCACAGTTCGTATCGATTTAATAAGATTCAATATTTGTGATTTAGCTGTCGGAGGTTCTCCAAATCCTTGCACATTTTGCCACGATGCCCAGCCAACTGTAATAAATATATTTAATGTTAATTTTAATATTGTAATTAAAAACAGATATACGTACAAATCTTTTTTAGACTTTATCTTTTAAAACACATTATAACCTATAATATATTATTCATTGTATAAAATATCCATTAATAAAGATGTAACAAATAAAACAATGAAACCATGAATGTGTTTGATTATTACCTTTGGCAAGAAACCTTTCCTCATTCAAAATGCAAACTGCATTTAGACATAACAAAGTTGCTTCGAAAAGTGTCCATAGTGTAAACGCCATATTGCCGCAATTATCATGCCAGCATTACCAACAATTTCTTACAAAAGGACTGTTCGTTTTAACCATAGACATAGTATATCTAGACCGAGTGTTGAGGAGTGAGGGCCAAGGTGCACGTAGAAAAGCTGATTGGTTAATGCAACGCTTCGAAGCATCTCTAGCGTCTTCTCGACCGCAGCCATAATCTCTGTGACACTATACCACCGACGAGATACTATTAAAGACCGTCAGCCCTGGTTAAACTTTTGTGACCATCAAGTGGGCCCGGAGGTAATTGAAGAATGTTGACATTACCGGCCGTTTGATTGGATCGAAGATAATTACACGTATTATTTAATTTGTATGGTTATTTTACTTCATCCAGTTATTATTTTATTATCGAAAACACTGACGAGATATTATTAGAGACCGATGGTCTTATAGGATTTAGCACATTACTGGGAAAAAACTCGCCACGTGGTACTGTAGGTAAGTAAATCTTTGCATTGTTGATAATAAAACAGTAAATTTACGATAAAATGTTTATTTTGTTGTTCTTAAGGCAGTTATATAAAAGATCTATACATTTTTGATAATAAAACAATGATTGGATAAACCAAAATAACGCGCAGCGAGTTTTTTTTCCAGTCACACTAAATCCCACAAGACTACCGGTCTTTAATGATATTTCGTCGGTGACTACACTGATGGACCAAAAAAAATTTTATAGACTTCAGAAATTCTCTTCGAGCCAATTGACATATTTGACAAACTTGTATGGCATATGAAATATTGATTTTACACACGATTTTAATTTTTCTCTATAAAAATACTTTACTACATATACTACATGAACTCTTACATTTTTCTTTCCATTGATGATCGTGCCTCAATTTTTCAAATAATTCTATATTAATCCAATAGTTAAATTAACAAAATCTTAACAATTAAAAAATAGAGGAAAATAGAATAAAAAGTGCAAATGATAGAATTATTGATTCAAATATTTTTCATGTTATTTCTCTTATATTTATCATACATAAGATTCGGGAAATTCGAATGTGATATCCCGTCCAGTCAATTGCTTGTACACTGAAGCAAAAGTGTCAACCTGTCAAAAGAGATACATTGAAATATAGTTATCCATTATATAATAGGATGATTTCATATAAACACAATGATCTTATATAAACACACAAAAAAAGGAAAATAAATGAATGTACCTTATGTTCGATGTTTGTCTGCTCATTTTTATCAAGATGAACTTTAATAAGCTGTGATCCATCAAGTTTCACTCTGATACGCTTGCCAACGATTTCTACAGGATACACTAAATCCTCCAATATTGCATCATAGACAGAAGTTAAAGTGCGGCTAAACAAAGATGTATTATACAATGTTAATTGTACACATATATATACACATAGGATTCTATAGATGATTTTTTAATGCCATGTTAATTATATTCTCTTTCATTCTCTTACCTTCTAGGACGTTTCTGCTTGTTCTTAGTACGGGTTTTCCTTGTTGGTTTGGGCAAGATCTTACGTTCGCCAATGAACATTACATGTTTTCCAGAGAACTTCTTTTCCAATTCACGAACTAGCCTTGTTTGAATTTTCTGGAATGCTTTCAACTTTGGCATTGGCACATATATAATGATTGACTGTAAGAAGACAAAATTGTCATGACATAGCTTTCTCAAGAAGTATTATATTTATAGCGAGATATATGTATATCCAAATATATAAATACTTAAAGCAAAAATCTGATTAAATCTATATGTTTGTGAAGTATAAGAAAAAGAATTTTTTTTTTCTTATAGAACTTTATAAACATGAGTATAAAAAGATCAAGTTTACAGTTTTGATTTAAAAATAAAAACATACTGTAAAAGAGATACCATGGATAATATACAAGCTGCGTGAATTAATAAAAATTTACCTTCTTGTTGTTCGTTTCTATTTCTTTTGCTTTAGTGATGTAGAGTTCCCTCAGCTGCGACTTGAGATCGCTATTCATTTCCAATTCGAGAAGAGCTTGAGAAACGCTTATCTCGAACTGGTCGGGCTCAGCCCCACCACTTTTAATTATCTTTGCATTCGTCATTAACATCTGAAAAGATTTTGGGATTAAGACATTAAAATCGTGCAGTTTAACAGAACCTACCGTTATCACAACATATTATGCGATTTAAATAATTATTATATACTTATATAATATGGTATTTTATACTCAATTACTATACATTTTATTCAATATTGAAAAAAAAACGCGCATACCTTGCTAATTGAGCTTGTTTCTTCTTTTTCTTTATAAATTTTCGTCTCTGCACGTCTTTAGAACCACGAGGTTCTAATCAAAGAGAAGCCTGAGAGGGGCCATGCCACGCTGGTACAGTAGCGCCAACTGGATCCATTCTAGAGCCGGCGAAAGGCGGAACTACATGGGCAAATCACTTTTCGGTACACGATAAAATGTTGTACCCAGTTTGACATCAGGATGTGATTTCAACTTTTGGTTGCAATTGGGGCGCACTCGAGAACACAGTAGGCCCTGAATTTGGCAGCCTTGTTCGACAAGAAATTGTTTGCCGTTTGTTAACAATCCGCAAGCAAATGGTTAAGGCTATCGCACACAAATTCCTTAGCCGTAGCATTAAGACGTACCATAAGGATTTAGCCAATAATGAGCGTAACCACAGATTAATAGACAGATAGCCAAAGGCACCGGAAATACATACGACAAATTATGTAACATTCATTCGTTCGTTTATTGATCATCGATCTGTACACATCTTACTCGTGAATTAAATATCCAATCGGCTGTTTTATCGGCTCCGAAAGTGGATGTGGCCATGTAGTTCCAGACGGCATAAAATGGATGTACGTGACGCTAGTGTACGACCTAGAAATATAAGCGTTAAGGCTGATTTATGCAGGCCGTAACTGTTCATTTATGCCGGAACCGTTAAAGTTTAACACTAGGATTACAATCTAATTTCAGCCTAGAATCTATCTCTTTTAAATTCTGCGCATTTTTCTGCGCATACGCTCGACGCTTAATGCTGCCATGTAAAGGTACCTTAACGGTTCCGGCATAAATTAACAGTTACGGCCTGCATAAATCAGCCTTTACACGAAAAACGGCAGCGTGGCGACTCTCATTCTTCTCTCTGCTGAGACTAAGCGATGCGCTTCCTTAGTTACGATACGGTGATGCATTGCTAAGGACCGAGGGGTAAGACGGGAGCAGTGAGCAGTAGGCGTGAGCTAAAAAATCCAGCCGAAAGTTACAAATAAATCCCAGTTCACTTATATGGTAAGTCGTTGGACAGGGTTCTTATTCCTACCGCAACATCTTTATTCTCATGTCGCTACCGTCAACTCAGAGTTTCAAGGCGACTCAGGAGCAGGGTTGGGCAATTTGGCGCTGCGAATGGTTTTGTACGATTCCTAAGCCTTTAAACGTATAATACGTATAAAACGTATAAAACGTATTATACATGGCAAAACTGTAAAGGCCCTATTACACTATGGTTTGCGGGCTCGGTTGCGGTTGAGGGTACCGTTGATGTTTGCGGATTGACCAATCAGAGCAAAGCAGCTTGTCGGCTGATTGGTCAATCCGCAACTGTCAACCGTAACTCTAACCGCAACCAACCTCTTTAGTGAAATACAACCTTAAAAAGCGGGATTCTGACCTAATAAAGTAGTAAACCAGGAAAATAACCGAATACGGACGTGTTTAAAATATTGTTTTTTTCTGGTTTTTGGTTAGACTCGATTGCACATGCGCACTATAGTGGCGCCACTTTAC